>NW_008607735.1:46240-114930 GCF_000691845.1 Merops nubicus | reverse complement strand
ACGACTGGACCCGGCCCACAACAGGGGGTACAAACAGAGACCCGAGGGTGCCACAGTTGGCATGGGAAACAGCCAGAGCAGCCAGTTAAACACGTAAGAAAAGGTGCCCACATGGCAACTCTCACCCCATCCATCCGTGTTCGCAAAGGCCTAAACAGACCAGGGCCCAGCTCCAGGAGAGTCAGGAGATCTGCCCTGAACCAGGCAGCTCTGGGGAGTGCACTCCACAGACAGACACTCCTGACTCCCTGCAAGTGGTCCCAGCTTTTATCCCCCAGCAGAGCCCTGACTTTTGTCAGCTCAATGCAGGACCCCTGGGGCTCATTTCCCTTCTGGCTCTCCCTGCAGGGCCGGCCGCACCCTGGGGCAAGCTCTAAGGCAAACTCACCCCTCTGGATGAAGGGCTGTGGGAATCACCCATATGTCAACCTTAATTCAGGGGCTTGGGGTTCAAACCCCAGCATTGCAAGGACACAGCAAGTAAAGCTGAATACATCATAAAAACACTGCTCAGGAGATTCAACTGAAAACTTTTTGTCCAACCCAAGTTTAGGTAAATCTAGCCATTGACACTTTATCACTTCTTTTGGGCTATTCAAACAGTTAATACACATGGAGGGTTGCTGTACAGCTTCAAAAAAGAAAAAAAAACCACTATGCCACTTTTAACATTGAATCCACCTATTTCTTTGTATTTCACTCATCCACTTCCTTTGCTCCAGCCCAAGTGATACACGACTGTGTCTCTGTGTCGTGCCACAGCTACACCTTTGCTTTGCATATTCATTCCAAAGACAGACACACATCACAGAAGGGTTCCTGGAATTCTCTCTCCATTTATTTCATTTGCCATTGTTTTTTCTCCATTAAGACTCTCTACTTTGAAGAGATTTTCAGTCCTCTAGACCAACCTACTTGGGAGAATCACCCCTTCACAAACAGCTTTTAGGTATAACATTAAAGGCAAGAGTTTAAGTTTGTTTGAAACCTGCTTAAACCTAAGCACATGTTATTTCTAATCACATGCTTCAATTATCCTGAATCTCATTTAACACTGATCAACAAAAACTAGAGTGTTGTAATTTCTCATTATGCCTTTGAGTATTTCTCAAACCGACATCAATGGACCAGGCTGTAAAACTACCATTAATAAAGCAGATTCTCATTATTGTCCAAAACCAGCATGTCCTTTAAAGGAACGTTTATTAGGAATTACTCTTTGATATTTCTTAATAGTGTGGCAATTAGAAACCAGCATAAGACTGGGCACTTTACATCTCCCTGGCGGTAGACAGAGGCTAAGACACCTGCACAGACCTTTGGCAGGATGAGGACCATTTACACAGCACAGACTCTGGCCAAACCCTGCTCAGAAAACGTACAGGTCTCTCATGGTGTCCTAGCTGTATGTGCTAAAGGCTTCTTCACTCTGTCATCTCAGACTCAGCACGTTTGTAATTGCTTTGAAGACTCTCACTTGAACAGATCATCTGCATCCTTGTGAGCAATCTTTGGTAGGACAGAGCATCTATCCTGTCACGCTAAGAGGAACCTTTCTGCATACCTAGAGCAGATGCAGTTCCATTAGAAAAGCTTCATGATCCCAAATATGAAATATATAGCCAGTATAATTCTAACTAAGGGTAATTTATTCTTCCATACATTACTCATGTAACATTTAAAATTTAATCAAAAACATCAAGTAAATTGCTATAAACCCAAATGATTGTTGACAACTTTAGAGACATCTACTGCAGGAAGTGGATATAGCCCATTATTAGCATCTGATGATCTAGAAGTACCTATGGAGGGGAGGAGTATCTTTCAACATTAAAGTTTCAGATATCTTCGGGTATGCGTGGCTTAGAAGCAGTATAATATTTGAGTACTAATATCCATGTAATCGTGTTATTTATGGAGAGGTTTTGCTCTCATGTGTACCAACGTCACACCGGAATAATTCTGTCATTTTTTCCATGACGTTCCTTTCAGTGCAGGAGTACTATTAATTTAAGGTTTCTAGATGACACTAATGCTGTGAAGATGTTACTCAGCCAAAAGTAATTTTGAAAGCTAGCTGAAATGTCAATACTATTCTTACAGTCTTCCCAGAAGCATGGTGGACAGTATAGCAGGTGGGAAGAGACAAGCTGACAACACCATGAGAAAAAGAACACATGGCTTGGAAAGTGTCCTTAAAGCAAACTGAGCCCCTGCAAGGAAAGAGTTGCCACTTGCTTATTCTGGGAGCAGCTCCTGAACAAGCAGGAGAAGCCAGAAAGTGGTTTTAGGAGACACCAAAGCCCAGCTGATGGAGCACTGGATGAGGATGGGGTAGTGAGACAGAACACAAATCTTTATTTCTTTCAAATCTCTACAATTCAATTTGATTTTCAAAACCTTGCTGGTTTCCAGTCAAACTCCCATGGCTGGTAATACCCCTATACCATCTGCAGGTAAACCACCACGACACAAGCTCACCTGCATCATCACTAACATCTGGAATCTTAAGAGACAACACAAGAAGGAAGAAAAAGGCACCACACAAAACTGCTTTCCTTAAGAATCCAGCTCACAAACCTCACAATGTGTATCAAAGAATGGGGGTGGGGATGGAACAAAAACCCAAACAATTTCCTTCCAAAAAATCACTTCAGGTCAAACCTAAAGCTCTAACACAGGTACACCCCCATTAAAAGACCAGATGATCAAGTCCTTATCCCCATTTAGGGCAGGCTACTCACCTGGATGTGTGCAAGCTGAAGTGTGCAATAACCTCAAACTCAAGGAGTATCCTCTGAAAACTGAACTTCTACCCACAACCCTAAATTCAGGCTAAGATCGAGTGTGCTGTTAAGACCATACACATAAACAGTAAAATATTAAAGGGTTGTTTTTTTAAGGCTCATAGCCCAATATACAGGAGCCAATAGCTGAAAGTGATCTGGAGTCCACCCGCAGACAGGAGGAACATCCGAGTGGCGTGTGCTTAACACAAGCTGATGCATGAAACAAAAATCAGGAGAAGAAAATTGCCTCAGACATTACATTATTGCTCCTGAATTGAGACTTCTCCTGGCAAGAGCTGAGAGAGAATCATTTGAGAAGAACACTTACAATGTTATGAATTAGACCAAACCAGGGTTTCTTCTTGCATTACAAGACCCTTGCAGAGCGGATCACTTCCCAAAGGCCTCAGTGGTACTGGGCATCCAGGGGATGATGATTCGGTGACTTCCACGCTGCAAGGCACTGACTCAGAGAGAAGCACTCACCAGCCTCCCACTGCTGCCAATTCCTTCCCTTTCAGCTTCCTCATCCAGGTATTGACCCAATCTGACTTTGCCTCCTTTTATGAGAACTGACAAGGCAAGAGACCAAGGAAAAACAGTTCCAAAGTAATAAAGATTCCCTGTATTTAATGATTATATGAGGGTGCAGAAATCCCAAAGCTTACAAAATCAAGGTTTCTACTTTAACTCTTTAGCATAGGGCACAGTGTTAAAGATTTTGCTTAATATTTTATTAATATACTGAAGAAAAACAAAAGACATCTCAAGAATAGAAAGTAGAGCTTGAATGCCCTCACACCTTGTGCCTTTAGAATTAACCTGTCCCATCAATACATGGAGGCATATTTCTTCAATTTAATCCTTGGTGATAAAAAAGAACTTCTAAAAATTGTAATACAAACAAGATTTTTATTAGCTTTTAATGAAGTGCATTTACTAAAACTTGAATTATCATTTAAGATTTAAAGTACCTAAAATTGCAGATGAGCTTTTTGTCAAATGTAAAAAATTCCAATTATTTTTTGTGAAGTAACTGAGAAATGAGAAGCAAGGAGGTTTTTGCAGCACTCCACACAAAGGCAGCTTTGCAGACTTTCACAAAGGGGCAGCCACCTCTTTTGAAGCAGCTCTGCTAACGACAAAGAACATTTCTGAACTTTCCAAGAGAAGAGACTCCTGTATCTTGACTGGCAGGCAGAAAAAGCACAAGGATGATGAAGATAGGAATTATTAATACTGCCAGTTCTACAATCTGACTTTTCCAAGTGTTTTGCAAACACAAGTAGATTCAGTTTCATAATTCTTTTCAGTATGTAATTAAATCCTATCACCTTTCTACAGACAGAGAGGCCTAAGAATACTAATTTTGCTAAAGGTTAGCTTGACTGCCTGGAAACAAAGCCTCTGGGCACGCCTCACTCCCTGGGCAGCAGTACCTGGCAGTGGCAGCTCCCGGAGCCATTCTCTCCCAGCTCCACTGCATTAGGTCTCAGAGAATTTCAAGAGCACCTCCTTTCAGAGCACAGCCTCTTCCTTCAACAGGAAAGCAAAAAAACAAGCAAGCAGAAACACTCCAACCAAAAAAAAACCCAGAAGATGCCTTTACGCTTTCTTCTCACTCATAGCAGAATCCTTCCTGCAACAATTTCTGTTACTGCTCCAAGTTGTAGCTCAACCTCCAACCCACAACCTCAGTAACTGAAATCCAAAGCCTGAACTCAGCTGCCCGTGGGATGCTGTTGCTGCAGCACCCCATCAGGTCTAAGCCCCTGGGGGCTGTTTTCCCCAACTGGGAGAAGCATGCTGAAAGTAACTCCTAAGAGTCCACTGGACTGCCTAAAAATGGTTTCTTGAACATAGAATCATAGCAGATTAAAGCACAGACTAATGACACAAGCACCATGGACAGCTTGGACCCTCAATGTATAATGTAGGCAGGCTTTGTGCAAGGTACAATCTTGTTGTGTCCTTCACAACAGGGAAGAATCTTCTCCAGTACAGCTGGTACACATGTACTGCAAGCACAGAGCATTAAAAAATATATTACAACAAACATTAATAGTTTGGCTAGAAGGCAAGAAAAGCTAAAGTTAAGTCTGTAACTCCATCCTGTGGTACACAGTCATTACAACACTTTCTTTTTTTCTTTTATATCCAGGGACAACTAGTTTTCAGTCACACTCTAATATTTAGGCAAACCAGAGTGCCCTTCAAGGTTTCCTTCCGAGTATCCTCCTCACACACGGGACCTGGATAGGATGGGCTTTGCCAAACCCTTTGTTCAGAGAGCTCTTTTGCAACTTCACGGGGGATGCTGAGGGAGAACAGGTTTTGTCTGAACTGGTAGAATTCCATACAGTTCAAGTAGACAGATGTTGTTATGGCAGATCTCCACTCTGACCCCAGGTTTCTGATTTAAATGTTTAACTGAGCACTTTCCTATTTATGTGGAGCAGCTTAAGAGATGGAATTATCTCCATCAACATGCCACTACTTTTCTTGTTTTCAGTCTGCTTTTGACTCAATCCATGCCAGGACTGTCTATTCAACCTAAATAAGTGCAAAGGAAACTTAGATCCTAATACCAGATCTCTGAATCCCCATCTGCACTGTGCTGGGAAGCTGAAGGATTTTAGACATTTGTCCTGACCTCAGGATGCCACTTACATTTTTGATTTGTCTGACATCATTCTTCTTCCCTTTTCAGCAGTTTAGACAAAGCTGCCCAGCTTTGTGCTGGGAGGGTTAGTGAAGAGACACATACCTGTTGTGCTAACACTCTTCTCTGCCAGGGCTCCTGTCTGCTCAGCACTGTAGGGGGGGTACAAATTTGACCCTGAAACATTCCAAATCATTCAAGCAAGGTTCTGCAGAGCTTGCCTGTCAAAGCCTACTAGGAATTTTGCCATCACTCATCCTGTCACTAATCTTGTAACACATTTATCCAGGTTGGATGGGGCTTTGAGCAACCTGCTCTAGTGGGAGGTGTCCCTGCCCACAGCAGGGGGTTTAGAACTAGATGATCTTTAAGGTCCCTTCCAACCCAAACCATTCTATGGCTCTATATTTCTAAACAGTATTTTCCTGAAGTCCCAGTACCTGAAATGTGTGTATGTTGCAGTTTGTGCAATTAGCCTACTCTGATTTTCAGGGTAATCTCTAGATGCACCTTTATTGTGGTGAGGGTCCATGGTGTGCTTTTGTTCCTGCCAGTACTAAAAAAAAAAAAAAACCAGCTAATAATAGAATGCATTCTTTCTATATCAGTTTTTCCACTGTTCTCAACATTTCTGCTACTGAGGAGATGGAAGGACATCTGTTCTGTAATGTCCAGCTTGAGTAACCATGTTGCTGCCTTGCAGCTCAACCCTTGGGCTGGAAGTTGCCCTCTTCAAAGATCTACAGGTAGGGCAGCTCATGCTCCTTAAGCTGCCTTCAGCAAAATCAGCCAAGTTAGCTTAATAACTGAGAATGGGTTTGTAAGTGAAGCTGGCTGGCTTCGTTCAAAGCCGATTAAAGCCAGTTTGCACAATCCCTGCAAGGAGCAGAGCTCTGGAACAATGATATCAGCTCGTGCAGTGATAGCTATCTAGGGGCAGGATATCCATTTGCACAATCTGGTCCTGCAGAAAATATCTGATCGTTTCCAGTCAACGTGCATCTGCTTGGACATTAAGTGGTACTACATGGAATATCCTCTTATTGAAGAGAGAAGAAAAAACTGCTGATGAAAAGCAGATGATTTCCCACCACCCCCTTATTCCTGCAGCCTCATTTTGTCTGACCGAATCAACTCCTTGATCTGCAGTGTGCTGCAGTCAGGTATACAAAGCCCAACATTATTTGTATGGAGAAACAAAACAAACCCAAAAGAAAAAAAGAATCCTGCTCACTACAACATATTACCTTCAAAACTCTTCTTCAGGCAACTTCTCAGCATCATGATTTTTAAACTCTAAGCAAACCTCTCACTGAGCAGGCTCTGACTGACAGTGGCAGGGAGGGAGGTTAATCACAGATCTGTATATCCACGGAAATTTGTGTTTTAAGACAGACAAGCAAAGCAAAAAGCAATAGTTACATACCAAAACAAAGCAGTACCTCTTGAAAGGAAACATCAGAGCAAATCACATAGATTTTTCACTCAGACGTTAAAAAGAAATCTTTTTTCTTGGTTGAGAGACAATCGTACGTCTTGATTTTCCAAGCAGAAGTAGTATATATTGAAAGAGTGGCTGTCAATTTAGCTGAAAACAAGAAGTGTCCTTTTATAGCAGTTTTTAACATGCATTCATGAATTCTGCATGAACAGAAGTGTCCTTGTTAGCTTATCAAGTTCACATTTACATTCAAAGCAAAGCAGAAATTGGAACATTTTGGCAGGGCTATGATGAAGGACACACGAGCAGCTCCACACGCCAGCCCAGCACTGAAGGGAGCGCGTTGTCAGAGGAGCAGCACAAAACACAAGTGCTAAGTTTACTAAGAGGTCTGTTAAAAACCTGACAGTAAAACTGACCAGAAGCAATAAGAATTTCAATATGAAGCAATTTAATTTCTAAACCTCCATGAGGTACAGAGCTGTAAAAACAGATCAGCTCTCCAGAAACCTGAGGAGGGGTATGAAATGCTCGTACGGGCAGGAGAGCCAGAGTAGCTCAGACATTTGGATGGTACTGCCTTCCTTAATGTGCAGTTGGTTGCTCATGCAAATACTCAGTGTGGTACAAGCTTATTGCCTCTTCTTCCACCTTAATTGTCCAGTCTGTAACAGAGCATTTCTGTAACACTGCAGCCCTCTCTCATCTTCAAAGGCTTAGCTTCAAGGTTCAGCTAAGCAACTTAATTCCTTCTTAGATTGCAAATACTCAGTGTGGTACAAGCTTATTGCCTCTTCTTCCACCTTAATTGTCCAGTCTGTAACACTGCAGTCCTCTCTCATCTTCAAAGGCTTAGCTACAAGGTTCAGCTAAGCAACTTAATTCTTTCTTAGATACAATGCTATTTAGATCCAACTCATAGCAAAAAGAACACAACTTCCAATCCAAAAACTATGCAGAATCCAAAACCTCCCTGGTGTTTGCAGATATTTAAAGCCTGGCTTCAGCTGAGCTCCTGTGATCACTGCTGAGGAACATGACTGTAGGGCTGTTACATGCAGACTCAACCACGTCTCATCTTTCAACTCACCGGTGCTTTGAGCACATCGTTGGATCCTTGAACCAAAAGGATAAATTCACTTTCTGTGGGTCTGTCCCTTCAGAACTGAGCAAAGCACTGGGACTGAAGTGTCCTGCATCTCTCAGTCCCTCACCCAATATGCCATTGCATTGCTCCTTCTGACGAGGAGGGATGGTTCCCCTTCCCACCCTGTGCCACTTGCCCCAAACCAACCACTCCTGCTCCCCGAGCCAGGAAACATTTTGTCCACCCTTTGTTCTTCCAGTGCAGGTTACAATACAAGGTGCCATGAACAAGGAGGAAAGTACTTGGAGGCTGCTATTCCCAAACTGTGGGTAAAGGGAACCACCAGCATTAAAAGTAGCTTTTCATTTGCTTTGCTTTAAAGCGAACTCCTTTTCCTTTACATATAAGCAGCTCTTCACACTCTATAACAGAGATATCTTGTACAAAGGTATCTACCATAAAGTTTAAAACCTTGGTGCAATTTAACCCTCAAGTCCTGCATACCTGAGGGAAACCAGCCTGCTTCACACACAGCTAGGGCTCAGCACCAGCAGGTTGTCTTCACTGTGTCAGTAGTGTAGAAAATTGTACCTGCCCTGTCAGAGCAGATTTTGAAAGCTGTGACCACACTTAGATGTTGAGGTATGATCCCAACTGGCATCCTACTGGCAGTACTTACAATTTGAGCATGCACTAATAAACCTTTAGGATGGGGCTTTTTTTCCACACAGGTAAATAGGAACTATTTGGGAGCATGTTTTCTCATCCCACATGCTGACTGTGCTCCTGGATGTGATATACGTCAGTGAACAGATACTCTTTAATGGAATGCCATCTTTGGGGGCCTCAAGCTGTCACGTATTACTTTTCTTTTACCATCCATTCCCTCAATTTCTTTGCACTAGGGCTATTACTAATAAAGTGGAAATAGCTCTCAAGTCACAATTAAATGATCTGAAGTAATTCTGATTTTGGAAAGCACTGAAAACATCAGCTAGGCTGGAGATGTCTAGTCTCCGATTTGTGATGGTGAGAAATTTGGAAACTCTCAGGAATAATTGTGCCCTCTTGCTTCCCATTTTTTCAAATCATGAGCTTCATCTGCTGGTAAGTGAGAACACAGTGTCATCTAACAAGAACTGGATTCAATAATTAAGATGCAAAGATGCGGAAGAATTAAATGTGGTTTATGTGAGTGGGATGGAGTGGGTGGGGATAGACTAATCTTAAAATAGTACACATCTGTGCTGGAAAGCCCATCCCCTCATCCTGGAGAGGAAAAGAGAGAGAGGGGAAGCGTTAGTATTCACCACACAGTGTGTGCTGACTTAAGATGCTCACAGGACCTAAAACTGGAAACCTAAGACAATCATAAATTTGGGTGTGTTAGCTGTGCCTGTGAGAACACCCAACACTGCAACTCCTAGTAGCTTTGAGATTTTTTTTTCTTTTGTGCCCTCTATAACAGCTTGCATTAATTTATTAAGATTCCTTTAATTACAGTGCACATGAAATAATTAAAGTGGAATAGATTGTTTTGTGCAGTAGTGATTTTCTCCCCTCTGCCCAATCTCCTATGAAATGGTAGAGTCTTATAAAATCTGTGGGGTTTGTCCACACTCCCTTTTCTTTTTTAAATCTTCAAGGCCCCCTAAATTTTTAGAGAAACATTTATTGAATTTGTTTCTAGGCTGCTCTCTGCTTATCAAAGTGAAAGTTATCATTTCATTTGTATTAAATGATGAGCCTCCTTCCCTTTCTCTCCCTCTTCCCTGCACGCTGACCTCAATTACTCCCACAAATCAGATTAGCCTTGTTGACTTCCATCACTTCAATAATTAAGATAGAGAACAATGAAACAAGTGCCTTCTAAGCAATTGTCCTCAGAGCTCCAATAATAACCCTTTCTAATAAATTCTGGCAGCAGAACATGTTTTCCCTGCATGAACCTTAAGGCACCTGAAGATGGATTGAATTTGGCACGTTCTCAAGAAACCCTTTAGGCACTCTTGTGTGGATGCTCACCTTGGATTTTATTCCATGGCTCAACAGAACAGATACCATGATGATTATAGAGAACTGCTGGGTACGTGTCATTGCTTTAAGTTCCTTCATGGAGTGCCCAAAACAGAAGCCAAATGTTTACGTTTCCTTCTCCAGTCACAGGATTTTTCACTGGCTGGGACATCAGGGAACAGTATTTATTTTCACTCTACTTCCCTCCTCTTTTCCCTTGTGGGTGTACATATATCTCTTCCCATGATGATACAGCAGATAAAATGGATTAATTTACCTCTGAAAATTCAGGATTGGATTCTCAGGTGGTATAAACTGTTCTAGTGTCAGAGACTTGGAAGCAACTAAAGTAATTTGCTCATTAATTAAAACAGAGAACATCACGATAAGATTATAATCCTAATGTTATTGCTTTTGTTGTCTGCGTGTTTTTGTTTTTAATTAAGTTTAATAGATCACCATCCTCAAAAAAAGTTAATTTTTACCTGCACTCTTCCTGTTAGGAAGATGTTTGAAAGTAATTTTGAGCTTGTTCCAATGAGAAGGAAACTTCTCAGGTCCAGATTTGGCCACTTACACTTCTGTCAATCTTACCCTTAATTTTTGCATATTCCTCCTTTTCCTTGGTGTATTTCCACATGATGCATTATCAGAGTTTTCTCTGATAAGCTAATGAAGCGTGAGTATTCTAATCTCGTGTTAATAATTTCCTCAATTACCCTAAAACCTCTGCTCTGCATCTGTTTCAGTTTATCTCTTTGAATACAAGTGTCTGGAATTGTAAACAATTTTCTGGACAAGGTTTTATCAGAATCATACACAGCAGTACTTGCTCTTCCCTATCTCGAGTTTATCAAGATAAAAATTCAGTGACACCAACTGCGTTACTCTTGATTTAAACAAGCATATATATTCTTCTCCTTCCTCCTCAAAGGTCAGAAACAAAAACTAGTTTTCTTTAGTTTTGCTTCATACATATGTGCTCAATACAACTCCAGATCTGTTATCTCTTGCACGGCTGCCACGCTGATGTGAGAAACTACCACTGCCTACTTGCACTGAATTTTTAGCAGTAGATATATATATAAAAACAACAGAGACCACCAGACAATCAGGGCCCGGGTGCTCATGGCAAGTGTAAGATGTGCAACCCTGAGTAACAAGCAAGAGCAGCCACCACTTCATCCCATTGCCTTGTGTGAAGTCCCTGCTGGCCCAGCAAAGAGGCCCATCGGCCAGGCACAGCCCTCTGCCCTCTGGAGCCAACGTCGCTCTGCTCAGCACAGCCCTGCTCTGAGCAGAGGTGCCTATGGAATGCTGCTGGCCCCAGGACCGGGAGCCACACGCCTTGTGCTCACCCGGGGCTGGGACTCGGGCACTGCTCCCCAGCCCTCGGGGCTCTGGCTCGTGCTGAGGGGCAGGGCACGTGGACGTGCCAGATCCAGCAGCTCTTTGTCACGCTCTGCTGCGCAACACAGGCACGGACAGAAAACCAAACTGGGATTTGGATTCTGGCCATCTGCTTATTGCTTACGCTTCCTGGACCTGGTTTCTCCCATCTGTGAAATAAGCTTGATCTCTATTATAAACCACTTTGATAAGTCCTGATAAACTGATGTAAAGCTCTCAGTGCCTACGTGGTACCTGTTTTGTCCAACACGACTCCACATGGGTAACCAGGCCCCAGGAGAGAATGGTAAAGCTCTTCTCAGCATTAAGATTTTATTGTCAGACTTCAAGAAACAAGAATCTCAAACGAGGAAGGGAGAGCAAAGCACGTCACCACTTCAAATCCCTCTTTTACAGCAACATAAAGTGGTCATCTAATGCAGCGCTATCATAAAATTAAATCATGCTCACTTGTCACTTTGTATGGTCTATACCAACAGATTAAAAACTACATGGCAAAATGTAATTTCCCAAACTGAAGGTACGAGAGGAGTTTGAAATATCTTCCTCTGCAGTGGCTGCTCAGTCCTGCATCCTCATGGTAATAAAGCAGCAGTCACAGCCGGGCAGAATTTAGCACTGCTGTCTGGCTTCAGGGGATGACAACGCTGGTCCGACAGTGCCAGGGGAAGCAAGTGACAATTACAGCAGCATGCCAAGGTTATCTTTTTCCTTTAGAGAAATCCTGGCAGGGGGAGAGCTTTTCAAGTTTAAAATTTTGTAAACGTACACTCAAGAGAAGTGAAAATAATTTTTCCCCACTCCATCCTGCTTCCGAGCGCGGGGTATGACTCTTAGTGCAGCTGCCCAAGGCAGAGATGTTGAGTAAGGGCTACACCAGTCAGCTCCACTGCACACCAAGACACACAGCACAGTGTCTGTCTGCAGCAGAAACCACTTCAGCAAGATGGATCTTTACTTCCAAAAGAATCATTCCCATATGGAGCAAGCAAGAAAACCAAATGCCATCTATGCCCTCCTGGAACAGGGGCTGTGCACGCCCAGAGGGAGGAGGTGAGCAGCCCAGGTTGGGTCACTCCCGCTGCACATCTCCCACAGAGAGGCTGTTGTCACAGGCACGGGTGGTGGGTGCCAGTTTGTGCTGTCATCTCCAGCACAAACCCCTCTAAACACAGACCAATTCGGCCAGCTCTGCCAGAGCCAGTTCCAAGGTACCTGGAGGTGGTAAATCTGTTCTTACATGTAAGCAGCAGCAGGAACGAGCAGATTGCCAAAAACATCAGGGCTGCAAATACAGAAAGAGTCTGTCAGGCTCAGCCCAGAGCTCACTGAAGCGAGTTGTGAAGTGGCATCACTGGCCTTTAGCTCCTGCCCATAAGTGATGTTCAGTGTGGCACTGGGGAAGGTCATGGAAATGACTGAAAGTGGCACTTGAACAAGTGAAAAATGGTGTGTGATGGAGCACGAGGATATCTACACACACTCACACATCTCTAACATTAGCAGCACTGTTCACAAGGCCTGCTTCTAACAGTACACCTGGATTGTGACACCTGAAAAACTCTAAATTGGAAAGCAAAAGTCCAGTAATTTAAGCTGGGATTCATCTTAAATCCCTTCCCTAAAGCAACAATACAGCATCCTAGAGAGATACTTCTCCTAAATAAATGTGCAGGAATTCTGTAGCTTTACCGAAAGTCGTATGTATTACAGCTGGCTACGTGCTCTGGCACAAACTCCAAGATGTATTGATTAAAAGATCTGTTAAGATTTATCAGACTTGAGAATGCACTCTAGCTGATTAGGATTTCCAAGTTCAAACCGAGAGTCGATACAAGTTTTCATATGCGATTAAAAGCAGCTGGATTTCCTCTCAGTTTTGATAGGAATTGTCTTAGTCCCAATGTTGAAAAAGCAGAAACACAGCACTTCAAAAAAAATCAAACCCACTTTTGGAGTGAGCCAAAGGGCACCTCATGCCTCTCAGGGCTACAGGAAAACTTCTTAGCACAAGTGAGAGTCACGCTCTGTAAATAGGGAATAAATGGGAAATTCAGGCCTATAGAACAATGATTCTTGTTACTTTGATGAGATCTCAAATCCTTCCCTCTGCATACTACCAGCTTCATGCTGATATTCTACAGACTCTCTGTAAAGGGATTTTTTCCTTGTAATGGAATGGCATAGAAAGAATAACACCTTAATTAAGTATCACTGTGACCATGAAGACACCTAAAAAAATTAAATTTGTAATTTCTTTCTTTAAAAGTTATATATGCATCAACATTTACAAATTTATTCCTACAAAGGATACACGTGAGTTAGAGATACACAGGCTGTGAATTCACTCGCATACTCAGCCAGATCCTTAGGCTCCCTCTATGGAACTGATTTTCTCTCAGTTTGGCACTTGTGGTCAAGTCCATCAATATTTTTGTGACCACACAATCACAGAGAGCAACGATAGCATTTTAAAGCTTAAGCAGCTTTGCTTCAGGCACAGTCAGACAGCTCTTTGTCAGTTCCAATAAGAGAAAGATCCCTATGTGAAGCTGGATGCTTGCACTGATGCTCCCACATTTAATCTGGATTTAAAATAGCTACAGCATGTGAAGGGACCTTTTGAAATGAAGCTGAAAGATGAAAGATGGTAGCCTTAGCAAATACCTTAAGCACATAAAAAAACCTCACCAAAACAAACAACTTATGCCCATTTGCTTCTTTAGATGCTTAAATACCTTATGAAGACTCAAAACTGTGCAGAAAAGGTCAAGCAAGCTGCAGTGTTCAATATGACAAGGGAAGGACATCAGTCAGTCTCTTTTAGAAGCACAGGAGAAGTCCAAGTTAGAGGGGAAAAAAACCCAACATCCATATGAATCATTAGGGAGAGCAGCACTAAAGCACTCGCGTGTCTGCGAGGTGCTCTCCGAGACTCAGCAGCATATGTCAGCCTAAAAATACAGACCAAAACAACGTGTTATCTTAATTTTTCTTGTTTACATTTGTTGGCAACTTGGAAGATATGAAGTGGGATTTAATAGTGCTTAAAGCGTCTCACTGATTCATTTCTCAAAGTCTGGACCTCAGCATTCTCTTTGAATCATCCTGCTTATATTTAGCGACAAGCAAACGCCTTGTGAGTCTCTTAAAAATAAATATGAAGAGGCTTTAATCAAAGCTGAGCAGAAGAAACTATAACATCCTACAGTTGTACTCTTTGAAAACTCTCTTAATATTAAAGTAACCAGGATCCCCAAAAAGTCCCTATCGGAAATTTGTAGCATCAAAATGCTGAAAAAAGTCTGAACTGTGGTTCTTGGCGGTTCACTGCAGGAGAAATGGGACCTGAGCAAACAACATCAGGCTGTAGGAGTACCGGCACCCTGGGAAAGCCAGCTCTGGTAATCAGGTCTGTAAAAAGCCCCAGCAGCCACTCCCAAGCTGCCCGACACCAACAGCAGTAGACGTGGTATCCAATAGATCAGCTGAAGGAGTTTCAGCCCAGCAGACCCTCCCTATTCCATCCCCATTTCCCAGATCACAGCACCAGAATCTCATCAAAATACCCAGACACTTGCCAGCACAGGGATCACATTTCCATCAAAAATGAAGCCAGGAACTGGACAGGCTTTACCCAGTCCAATTTTGCTACACCTCTGTCAGCCCTATAAAAAAACCCCAGACAGCTTGTGAGCAGTCTTCTTCAAAGGGCACGGATATTTCCTTTCAAAGCAGTCATTCCAAATTCCACCATCGTTTATATAAATGCAGACAGGGCGTTGCATGCATTGAAATATATTCTAGGAACTAATTTTTTTTACTCAAAGCAATTCAAATACTGGTTCCATTCATATCAGCCTGAGTTCTTTGTGGGCACAGGACGAGGAGCTGTGGGTGCCCTTGGAGCCCCACCATCCGTGCTCCTTTCTCCCCAATAATCAACCTCTACCAGATTGCTGCTTAAGCAGTTTTAG
Organism: Merops nubicus; assembly: GCF_000691845.1. Classification (NCBI taxonomy): domain Eukaryota; kingdom Metazoa; phylum Chordata; class Aves; order Coraciiformes; family Meropidae; genus Merops; species Merops nubicus. The sequence goes on along the minus strand of NW_008607735.1, from coordinate 99,548 downwards.
CACTCAAAGCATTGGCTGCCTTGGTTGCTATCAGCATGTTAGGCTGCCCATAGCAGAGCAGCATTTGTGGTGCCCACTTCGCTCAATGTCTGTTTTCACTGCCCCATGACACAGCCACTCTGACACCAGGTACCAACAGTACAGGAATACATTCAAAATTTTTAAAAAAAGGCAATTTACAGGCAGCTCACACTGACACACGGAATCAAGCATGGGTTTTCTCAGCTCCATCCAGGTCTTCAGTCTCAGAAGCTCCCTTTCCAATGTGTGTCCTCTCCATACGTTCACCTGCTTCTCTTGGAACCGTGCTGCAAATCCCCTTCTCCCCGCGTCCTACCACTGCGCCTTGGCAACGCCACCTGCACCCTGGCACTGTGGCCATCCCTCTGCACGTGACCCCTTTTGGCAATATGTTAGAGGGCTTCCAGCATATTTCAGAATAAGGATCCTACAGAAAATGATAGAAAATCGGGGAGTATTTTTTTTAAGGCAGTGTAAATCTGCTAACTACAACACACGAATTGATCATATCCATTTATCCACAGATAACATTTAAGGCTGCCAGGACATTCCTTTCTCCACCACATCAGCCTGGTTCTGCCAGTTATTATCCACACAAACAAAGCATACAGCTCCTGCTCAGCACCTCTGCATATGCCCATTCCTTTCAGGGAATCTAGTCTGGCTCAAATACACAGCAGTAAGATGGCCCTTGTCAATATTTGTATTGACAGCTTTCCATTTTAGAGCAAACCTCCAGGGACACCCCCGTGGCGAGAGGCACAGCGGCAGCAGATGTACTCCCAGCTGCAGCAGCCCACTAGAACAGTCAGTACAGTGGCTTTTGGCAAAGTGGAGGCAACGCAGGGGGTTGAATTGGCTCTTTCTTGTGTTTATATTTGCCTTCTCCTCATCTAATAAGGCAGGGAGACAGATGCCCTCTCCTAACAAACACAAGCTAAGCTGTTGATATCGTCCAAGTAGTGAGGAATTCAGTTTTAATCACCATCTTCTCTTCCTGGACTTAATACACTGCCTATAGTTTTAACTACAGAACCACCAATAAGTTAGTTACAAAGCACTAAAGTTTTTGCTAGGAAATTATTTCTTATATTTGAACCAGAACAAAAACATGCTCCTGCAAACTTTGTGTATTCAATTTAATTAGATTTACAGTCCTGAATGGATGACCATCCAGCAATAAAAAAAACAAGATTCCTATACAAGTAATGAATTGGCTCAGTCATCCAATAAACCAAAGCAGCAAAACAGTCTCTCTAGCTCTCTTATAAGCATAATTGCCATCCCTGCTCCAAATTAATGCCTTTTACCAAGTGCTCAGAAGGCCATCAGGGAAGTCGTTTCAGATCTACAAGGGTGAATAAGATTTTTAGAAGAAAAAAAATCCTAAATCAGTGTGTCAAATGCAAGTATAGCCAGCCTGGAAGCCACGTGTTACTGATGAGGGGGTTAACTTGCATGTGGTTTCCATAATGTGACGCTGGGAAGAGATGTCAAGGGTTGAGGGCACTGCTTGGCAGTACAAGACTCAGGTCTCCTGCCTTGGCTGCTAAATGTCTAAGACCTTGTTTCATATGCAAAGTGGAGGCATGATGACATCTCTTGACCAAACAGCATGAACAGGGTGTTTAAGAGGAAGGGAATAGTGTCTCTATCTGCCTGTTCCTTTCAACACTGAACCATTTAAGAAGTATTTCAACATCTGGTTCAAACCTTCCTTCTACAGAAGTTCCAACACATCCAACACCACCACAATGGGATCCAGTGGAGAATGTACTGACCCCACGAATATGCTTTGAGCAGGTTCTTCTGCAAAATCAATCCTGCATTATGCTGACATTTTCACAATTACCATCACATACCCTGGCTAAGGAACCATTTTATTATTTTTTAATTCACCTTGCACTGCATTTATTTAAGAGGGCCCTAGGCTATACGACTTGGTTCCCTGCATTCCCAGGACTGAAATAAACTGTCACTGTGATTTCTGATGGAAGTACTTGGAGTAACACTGCCACTGAATTTGGTCCTCTGTGTTCATTAAAAAGAAAAATGGCAATTGGGTATTTTCCAGTTGCTCACCTACCCAGCTCAACCTCCATCACAGCTCCCTTCCCCCTTTGGCAAACAGCTGCTTGGCACGAAGGAAAGCCAGTATTGATCTGGAACTGGTGCAAACATCACTCTCCATCACCCGGGTAGGGCTGCTGGAAAACTCCTGTCACTCTCTGCCCCACGCATCTCACCAGTGCTAAATATCAACAGCCACAAAAGCTACTTCTACACAGAACAACAAATATCAGAATGCTACATATCATCATGGGTAATAAACCCAGCAACGTTTGGTCAATCCTGGGATGTAAACTCATCTCAGGGCTACAGATCAGTGTTGCATTACATAAATGATTCCTTATAGTATCATTTAAAGATGTGCTTTAATCCCAAAGCACTATTTAGGCTATTACTTTCTTATGAGTGACTTCATAAATGGTGATTACCACTAACCCACTACAGTAAATAGGGGGAAACAGACAGTTGTTATTTTCCCATAGCAGGACTGTGGGAAAAGACATGGATGCTTTATGCTCACTTAAGCAGTAATGATCCATCCTGAGATCTCTCACTGCCCCAACTCTGCCCCAAAGGCAGGCTTCAGTCATTGCTGGGGTAAGAGAACTCCAAAGGCAGAGCTGGAGTTGAAGGGGAGATATTTTGCAGAAGTGAACTGTCTTCCACACCCCACACCCATTTACCTTTCTTGACCTGGCTGTGGGTACCTATTTTTCATTACCACATACCCACTCTCATTTTGTTCATCACAGAAGCTAATGTGCAAAAAAAAAAAAAAAAGAGAAAAAAGCCCACAAAATCCTCAGTGAAGGCAGCCTGGCAACAGAATGGACACGTGGAGGAGTACATGGTCTGGCCACTTCTAGCAAACAATGAAAGTAGTTATTTAACAAAGGCGCTGCTGTCATGAAAGGATATTTTTAATATTGATAACTTCTTCATGCCCAAACTCCTCCATCAGCCATGCTGTTTTACAAAGACTTCAGGCTGAAACAAGTATTCTGATAAAGGGCAAGTCATCATAAATCATAGTAAAAGAAACCCTCCTCCTTAGTAAAACCATTTTAAAAAGGATAAACACAAAAGCATCAGCAGGGTCGAGCCCCTTGCAATTTCGGGATTATTTTTAACTGGTGCAGATGCAAGCCAGGAGAGATCCTCATAAAACAGCCAGCTGGGTGTGAGAGAAGGGCTTGGCTCATTTCGGACTCATCTGAGGTTCAGTGAAGATTTTGTTTTCATTCATTTTAAAAGCAGCAGCATGAATCACCTCCTGTTGGTGCTGAGGTCACACTTCTTTTTGTTCCCTGGAAAAGGAGCCTGGTGTCTAATGCATGCTTTCCACAGCACCTGAAAGGTGCCAGGCACATCGGGCTCAGGTATTTAACTTGGCCTTGGGTGTTGAATTTGGCCTGTGCGTACACTTCCTAAATAAGCCAGGCTCTGCTAATCTGCTTCTAACACTAAAAATCTTGCAAAGCTCTGAGTAACAGTTGTTTGGATTGTGGGAGCTGCAGACAGTAGCAGAAAATGTCACCTTTCATGGTGAAACAAAATCATCATCAATATTATGATCTCAGTATACTGGCTAAATGCAAGCAAATACTGAACTACAGCTATTGTAAAACAGATTTTTTTTGTACCCAAAATAAATCACGTGGACTCTGTTTTCTCAGTAAGTGCTGTGAATGCACAACATAACCAGAGGAAGCCAGGCAGGGTCATTTTCCTCCATAATCCGCATCACAAGAGAAATACACGTCACATTTGTGGGTGAGAAAGTCTGTGTTTGAGCAGCTGAAGAGAACTTGAAAGTTCTTGCCAGACTGTGTAGCCGCAGACACTCCAGCGCTTTCAAAATGCCAGCTTTCCCAAATCACTGTGACATTTCCAATTGCTAAAGAGCATTGTATTGAGTAACAGAAATCTGTTTATGTAGGAATCAGACAGAACATGCTTCTCTGCATCCTACTGATGGGTAAAAATACAATCACACTTTCTGATATCAAAGTGATGATAAAAGAACAGCTCTTGCAATTCAGCTTCTCCAACTAAACAGAACCACTAACCCACAGTGTTCAATGGTTGGAGAAGGGTTTTGGGGGATTCTCCTCCAGACCTGTTCATAGAAGCTGGTTTGCATTTTGTTTCTCTACCAGCACCTCGTGCCCAGGAGCACGTTAAACCTGGTACTGGTACAACAGAAGCTGATGCATAGCAACACTGATCAAAACAAAGTGCCCCAGACACCACGGAGTGGAGAACAGACCCCAAATGTTGCCTCCTGTAACACACAGGCTAGGTTATAAAGGAGCTTAGGATCCTAATGCCTTTTAAAAACCTGACCCTTAACCACAAATGTAATATCTGTTCACTACTTCAAATACATCAGTGGGACCCTGCAGAACCTGGATGCTAAACATGCCAGGCAATAAGGCAAAATCAAAACCTCAATGAAAAGGTTCCTATTAACACCATTCTAGACCTGCAGCATAAAGCATTGCCTTTCTGAAACATTAACTGTGGCAGGAAGAAAAAACACCTCTAAACTCTTCGGAGTTGCAGGTGAACAACTTGGCAGAAAATGCTGAAGGGTTTTGAGATCTTCAAATGAAAAATGCATCAAAAGAACAAAATCCAAACCAAATGGGAAAGGCTCTGCGTGAGTGCAATTCTCCTAGGTCAGGTCCTCTCAGCACAGAAATTAGAGACAGATTCAGGGTTTTTTTTGTGTTTTAAGGAAAAATGACACAATTTCTGTTATTTTTCTTTTTTTAAGAGGTTGCTGATCTAAAAGAGGAATTCTGTCGGCCAGCTAAGCAGCTCTGCTGCCCCTGCAGTGGGCTCCACACGAGGGCTTTCCTCCACAGCAGTTACACTCAGCAAAACAGGCAACAAGGAAGCACAACATAAACCACATTTCAGCTAATTATGAGGCTACGAGCAACTAATCATGCAGCACATCAGTCACTTGAAGAAGTCACCCTGAATGCCAAGGGTATAAATTAGCAATTGAAATATTTACATATTTTGAAGATGCACTTTGCCCCAAAGGGTAAACAGAGAGAGCTGCTGACAATTTCTCCCGGCACCTCGGCCCTGGAAGAAGAAAAGCCAGCACCAGCTGAAGCAGCTCAGCACCCCAGTCAAAGCTGTTTGGTGCAAATCCTGTTCCAAACACAAGTGCAGAAGCCCCACGCCAGGCAAATGAGCTCCAATTAACATCATCAGCATCCTAATGGGCAGCCTGCAAAGGCGCTCAGCAACTCAGCATTTAAATTCAGTCCTTTTAATACCAGGGTATGAGCCTCTACCATGTAACTCTGGAAAGCTCCTTTTGTCTTGCATGAAACCACCTTACCTCCCAGCAGCTGGGAACTGATGCTTAAACTCCTCTTTTCTTCTGAAAATGTTCCATTTTCTAGTAAAATTTTTTTTCAACTAATTCTGTTATATCTTTATATGTTTAAAAGGAACATGAATTATACTTTAAATAGTTTCCAACAAATCCTCCACATCCTTCCATATTCCAGTATTATCTAGTAAATTAATCCTCAGCCATTTATCTGGCTTAAGGTTAATTGATATATGACTCAATCACATTTCTTCCAAAAGAAATAAAGCAACACACATTCTATATTGATAGGTAGCTAGCTCTTATTCACAGATTTATATAGACAATTACCTGTCCTCATTCACAACTCCTCCTCCGCCAAATGTTCTATTATCAATTTTCATGTATTCAAGGATCACCCGATTTCACCTACAAATCCTTTTGTACTTCATCTTGCAAATAATTGTTCCAGAATAGGTGGGGAGAGGGGAAGAACTGGGCAGAGCTGCACACACTTCAGGACATGGCCACACACAGGTACTCACTGCAAGGTCCAGCATCACCTGCACACCACGAATGCACGTGTCAGGACCTTCCTGTCACACCGGATGCCAAAGACAGCATTGATCAGTCTGTAAACACAAATACTACACAGGGCATTGTTAAAAATGTAACAAAGCTTCAGGAGAGAAGGCACCGTGGGCTAAGGGGTTAAGGAACAGATGAAGATGATGAATGGCTGCAAGACTATGGCTAACAGAGGACTCTGACATGTCAGCAGCTCTTTAGCCTGTCGAGGTGAGAAATTTCTTTTCTGTCCATAAGGCAAGTCAAACTCTTTGTAGGAAGAACTACCTGGAGAAAGCCTGACAACTGGCTGCCTTTACAGAAGAGAAAAGACTCTTCCCTGCTGCCCTTTGCTGATCACCTTGACATCTGATTTCTCTGCAAGCATACGTGGGCACATGTACTCTTGGCTGTAAATACATGAAGAATTTACTACCTGTGAGAGGCTCAAGCAATTTTCTGGCACTAGATAACGTATCTCGCTTGCCTGTGCATGTGTATAAGCACAACCTATAGCTTCTCCGAATTATTTATAGGCAAACAAGTAATTAAAATTTTTATTCTGCCCATTTCAAAGGGTGGAAGAAAAAAAAATCTACTTTATTCTTTCATCAACAAAGCTGCTGCCCAACCTCATAACTCTGTCTACGTGTTGTAAAGAACGGCGTAAGTGGCTCCTCATCAAACACACTTTGCATTTTATGTGATGTACTGAAAAAGTAAGTGGCTTAGTGACTTCCTCCAATGTCAGAAAAGGAGAGAGCTCAAAACACAGAGCCTTCCACATCTCATTTTCCCAAAGGCCCAACTTTCTAGGGGCAAAGATGCAGGGATCAGGAGATGTCTGCAGAGTGCTGGGTAAAGGGCCTCTGCAGTTTGGTTGAAGAGCAACCAGCTCAACCCTAGGAAAACCATGTTTTGGTCTTGACTTTCACAAGCTGTGAGTCTTGCTTAATCTTCCCATGCATTCACTCTCTGTACAACTGAATGCCTCTGCAAAGGATGCCTGGGAAGGTGACAATGGAAGGCAGGGTATTTATCTGCTCCTGTTCCCAGCTCAGTCTCCGTTTCTCATGTTGTCACCCTGAAAATAACTACTGAGCCTTTCAGTACAAAGCTGGGCATAAGCAATCCCATCCACACACCCAAGGACTGCAAAGGTGGCTGCTGGCTGTTTCACAAGAGCTCTGGGTTTCTAAGAAACCAAATCCTGCCCTGGTAGAATAGCTACCTTGCTTTATGGAAGAAGAGGCTGTAAATACCTGTGCAATCGATCACCTTGATATTTTAAATGTTTATGGAAAGCCAATGAATGCTTGGAAAAGAAGAACTTGCAGCTACAGTAAGGGTTGGGATGTGCCAAGAGCCATAAATGGTTCTACCTGGGGACTATCACTGCTGCACCCAGCCAACAAACCACTCAGCCAATACAGGGAGCATTCGTGTCACCTTTAAAGAAAGGAAAAAGCAGAGTGGGGCCAGACCATCAGGCAGTTAAAGATAAATGGGTAAGGTTGGTTGGAAGGTGGTTTTCTTCTTGAAATTGTTTCAAGTACACAATTGGTGTGAGTCAGTTATTTTCCCTTAAGATCAAAAATTCCCTCTAGTGAATCCAGGTGTCAGAAAAATTTAAAAGGAGTTTAAAAAATGAAGCCAGAGGCTTAGACATAACACTACCTGTCTTCTCAAACTAGTAGGATTGGTCTTTCACAGAAATGTTTTCCACTGTAAAAGAATTGTGAAAAAAGTGGTTTAGTGCCTAGTCAACAGCCAGGAGCAACACTTCCTTGGGGAACTGAGACATGCAAAGAAATTTAAGTCACAACAATATTTTTTACTTTAAAAAAAACAAAACCCAAACCACCACAATCTCTATAAATATCAGACCAGCCTTCCAAGTTATGAGTTCATCAGTAGCCCAGAAATGAAAGGTTAAAGAACGAAATTACTCCATGTAACAGAGTTTCTCTGCTGATGACACATCTGCAGGCTCTCCAAAAGTCTCACCGAGTGTTAAGGTATTAACATTTCTGTCTGTTTGGCTGTGCCAGTTGATAGAAGGTTGTCAGCATTTAACAGAAGTGCCCCATGCAGAGACACAGTGATTTACAGGTTAGAGTGGGACTTTTACTAATTATGCTAAAGAGAAAGCTGCTGTGCATTTGCTGGCTTTGGGGGAAGGCTGCACTATTTCTTCACTCTGCTTGGCAATATTCCTTTGCAGCACCATGCACTTAATCACATCAAAATGTCAGCAAAGAAAAATGAAACACACACAGGTCTTTTTTCCTGGATTGATATTTAGCAAAAGAAATAGATGTTTTCTTAAAGAGGCAGTGGGCTACGTGAGGTTTTACACCTCTCTTTTCACCTTTGGGCTCAATTTGGATTGCACTCCCCATGGATGTAAATCAAGAGCAGTTTTACCATATTCAGTACAGCTTAGTTGCAGCTGATTTTCTCCCTGTGTTTGTTCTATCACAGCTTGGATATGAAGTGAGTGTTCATACTCCAGTGGACACCCAAGGTGACAGAGGAGCTCCCTTCACACACAGGACAGGGCTCAGCACACACCCATACACCATGGCTGTAATGTCAGAAAATATCAGAAAATGTGCATAACTAAAGAATAATGCTTCTTAAGGCATATATCTCTAGCAGCATATGAATCCCCCTTCCCCCAGCACCTCATTCTACACCTCATCCTGCCACTAACCTATAGCACTGCTCTTTAATGAGCTGTACAGAACTAAACACCTAGCCTGAAAACCAGGTAGGATTAAATGCAGTTGCTCCAACTAGAATTGTAATTAAAGTGAATTTATATTAATCCAGAAGAGCTAAAGGAAAGGACAATGATTTATGAGCAATATTGCTGGCATTTTCAAGAGGCATAAAAATCATTAAAAATGGACATCTAAAAACTATTAGTTAGGAAAGCAGCCATAATTGGATAAGCAATTCGGTGTGTCTTTAGGGCACTTGGTTCCTGCAGGGGAGAAAAACCCAGATAACCTTTGAGGAAAATAAAAAGTACATTTGCAACCTTAAATTCTTTATTTTTTTGAATAATGAAAAGGATGAAATGAACCCCACTAAGATATACATGCTTATTGCCCTGTTCAAAGTGATTACAAAACACACCCCAAGCTCCAGTTATTAGTCCCACTGGGGAAATTTGTTATTTTTGCTAAACTAACTCTTGATAACAACAACAGATTGAGTTCCAAGCTTGGCAGAACTTTTGAAAGCATCTAAGTGACTAAAGGCAGTTTTGTTCAGAAGTTTACCCACGTTTTTGTTTTAAATCAATACCAGTTGTCCTGGATATGAATATCTGAGTATCCTCAAAGGCAGAACTTTTGGGAATACAAGTTAACAGCAATTTAATAGAGCAGATGATTTGTGGTATAGATTCTCCTCTGAACTATAGGACCAAAGTTTCAAGTCCCTCCTCTGATGCATTCAAATCTCACGGCCCCACAAACAATGCTCAGGGCTTTGACCCTTCAGGAGATCTAGAAATACAAATTAGCCAACAAGAAAATCATAAATGATAAGACAATCAAACTGGGAAATGGAATTACTGGCCTGAATGCAACCTGAAATATTCCAGCCCCAAACTTTCATTCATTAGACACTGGAGTGCAAAGGAAGGCCACAAAGGTGATTATGAGATTGGAACATGTGTCAGATGAGGAGAGGGTGAGGCACCAGGATTGTCTAGCCTTAGAAGAGAAGGCTCAAGGAGACCTCAATGTGTCTAAGTATCTGAAGGGAGGTGTAAAGAGGAGAGAGCCAGATCCTCAGCTGCTGCCCAAAGACAGGGTAAGGAATAGTGGGAATAAAGTTAAATAAAAGAAATTCCATTTAATAAAAAGCTTCCTTACTGTGAGGCTGCTCAAACACAGAGATAGGCTGCCCTCAGAGTTTGCAGAGTCTCCATCACTGGAGATCTTCAAAACCCAAATGGACATGGTCCTGAGCAGCCTGCTCTAGTCGGTGCTGCTTTGAGCAGGGGGTTGGACTAGACTATCTCCAGAGGGCACTTCCAGCCCAAGCCTGTCTGTGGTGAACACACACAGTCAGTCATCCAGTGTACTGAGTGACCTCTGAAAGTACCTCAGAGCAGAACACGAACCAAAACCAACAGTCCACTTTGCCAAATATTCACCTTTGTGCTTGTCTTGATAGGTCATATCCACCTGAAACGTCTTTGACTTTGCCTCCAAATAGATGTGTACACTCACAGGGCAATCAATACGTCCTGTAGACATATTTATCGGTCCCTGTTCTCTGTAATTAAACTCAGCAAGAGCAATAACAATACCTTTAGTACTCATCCTCTGAAAGTTGTCCTCTGGTTCCTTTAAGCTGTCTGAACAGATGGAGCCTTGCACTATCACCTTGCAAACTTTTTCCTTAGCTATTAAGCCACAGAAGAATTTGTGAGGAATAAATTAAATGCAGCAAAGGTTTAATAATTGCTGTCACTTATTTCTCCACAAGAGTTTTAGGCTAATGACTAGAACATATTTGTAGAAGTCTGGTCTCCAAGAATTCAATGTAAAATATCCCACTGAGCTCAACACCTTCTGCAAGATATGTATAACTAATATTTGCTTCCTGTATTCAGCTGATCATGTTAAGACACCAGAAAACCCCACTGGACTAGGACCTCAGTCCCAAACCCCAGGTAAGCCAACAGTGAGTCATATTCAGTAGTCCTGCAAACTTATCAAAGATGCTAACAACATCACAACTCAGTTCTTCTCCAGTATATAGATCAATCATCAGCACTGAGAAGCACTAAGTGGCAAAACTCCTGTCACAATGGTGAGCACTTAGTTGTGAGATTACTTGTATCAAGCTTAGTGAGCTTCAATCAAGTAATTGCCAACAAGAGAGTGTCTACAGCTTGGCCCACTGTCAAAACTGAGCATTTAATGTGAGACATTCAGAGTGCAGATGATAGTATCTATTCAAGGCACAAATTCTGTTTCTAACTTTATCTCAATAAACTGACTTAAGTGAATAAAGATGCAAATAAAGTGCAAATTAAACCTTTATCACAGCCACTCTTTTGAGAGAGAGAAGTCAGTGGAAATAGGGAACATCATGGAAAAGAACTTGCATATCCTTAGAATGCTGAATGACATAAAATTTCTCCCCCATGAATGAGGTTAACGCCAAGCCCTCTCCACACACAGAATTTTAGCTTTATTTCTGCTGAATTTCTGAATTTCTAAGGCAGCTCATACAATAAATACCAAAAAAAGCTTTATTTTCATTGTTTTAGCCCTTCATACATTAAGGTAAATCCCAAAACCTGTAAACAAGAGCAGGGCTGACTTCTATCTAAAGCACCTAAACATAAAACACAACCACCAGTGTACCAGAATTCTCAGGCTGTTTTTAATGGTGACAGAGGTTGGCCTCACTTCTTGTGGATAGTTTTTCTGGAATATAGACATATTAGTTCTCTTCCCAGATTATACATTACATATGCCACTCTAATTTAAAATAATGAAGCTAAGGACACATGGTACTGTCCCAGACAAGTTTAACTACAGCTTATCAGAAGATACTCACTGATCAAAAAATACAAATATGCTAAAGAAATCTGTGAAGTAGATCTACACTAAACCCAGTTACGTTTATGGGGTCTTAGCATTGGCTTTAACAGGATTTGGATAAGGCTTTAACCTCTGCGTGACTCAGATCACATACTCGAGCAGACAGCTAAATTGGCTCTCTGTGTATTGGCAACCAGAATCCAGTCCTGATTGATGTGAAAAGCTCTTCCCTGCAATGGTCATCTCGGTCCAGAGCTTTAAAGGGAGAGAGGAGGGAGAGAGGCTGGAGCACAGCTCAGTGGACAGCCTCAGAAAGCTTTTAAGAATTCCCTGGCTCTACCTTTGGTTTGGTTTTTTTTTTCAGAGAAATAAATGGTTACTTGTAGAACATGCATTAGCAAAATCTTCTATGGGTTTAAAATTGAAACAGAAGGACTCTTACTTTCACATTTAACAAATCCATTACTATTCCATTTAATATACAGAATATTGCTAATAATGAATACTTTTGAATGAGGGAAGATAACAAACCTATCAGCTACCTCACTAAGACTTATTTCATGCAGAGATACACCACAACATTAACTCTCCACATTTACAGGGCAAATGCATTCCCTCCCATCATAATATGAATCTGACTGCACTGCCTACATTTCCTCACAGCCAAATAGAAAAAGATATCTTCAACTTGAAGTCTTTAACTGTAAAAGACAATTGTGGTGCAGGGTAACTCACTGAGCACACACTGCCCAGGATTTAGAGTGCATAGACTTGGTTGCTGGCTGTTACTTTCTCTCATGGTCATTTGTTACATATTTACAGACACCTCATTCATAGAGAACAATTTTGAGACAATTCACCAAAACTGAAGCCACATACCACACAGCCCATTATCTTCTTCCATACGTTTAATGCAGCTAACATTGCTGACACCTTAAGGGGAGGTGAAGTGTAACACCCCCTGGGTGCTTATTTTGGTCACATATAACGTGCTGGAGGCTCATACAGATTTTATAGACTTTGTGCCAGGCTGCAGAACTTTGATCTGAGGAAACAACCTCCTGATGGTGCGATGGCTGCAGAGACACAGGGAACCAAGCTCTTCCTCCACCATTCACAAAGTTCCCATCACCTCACTCAATTTTCACTGAGAACCCAAAGCTTAACTCCCCATCCACAGTGAAACCTCACACTACCAGCTTCCATTCCACCACTCTGGTGCCTCTGTGCTACACAGTGCCACCAAAATACACTCCTTCGCTTACCCTCAGCACTTAAGAGGTTCCTTTTTGAATTAGAAACTGTTTACAAACACTGGAGAGTCCCTTGGTAAATGTTCTTTGTGGTTTCATGTGCAGCATCTTCCTGCCTGTACTAACAACTACAGGCTCACGTAATTCTTTCTGTTATTTCCCATTGAGGTAAAATTTCCTGAAAAAACATCCAGGCGAGACAATTAAAAGGAGTGCATAAAGGGTATCACTGGCACTCCGGAATGCTGTTGACAAAATTAAGACATTGCTTACAATTACACCACGAGTAATTTATGCAGCCAGTAGATCATGCCAGCACAGGCAACGCCAGCTCTGCTAATGAAACCAAAATCAATTTGACAGCAGAATGATGGTGGATTTTGAAAACAAGTACCAACAGTTTGCAGGTGGTTTAGGCAGCTATAAAATCTGATTTATAGGGGGGTTTTAATCCTTATTTTAATTCACCTTGTGGGAATGTACCATAATAAAACATCCTGCCACGTTACAAATGCCAAGCTGTTTGAGATCCTGTGTGGTTCAAATGCACTGAATTCTATATATTTGAGTGCAATTTTCACCTGTTTATACTCCAGCTACACTCCCTCCCCACTCTCACCTCCAGTCTCAGCTACAGGATTCACTTCCTGGCATACATATTTACAAAGAGACTTGACATAAGAGGCACAACTAGGCTCTGGTTGAAATTTAGCTCTGCCTCTTCGTTAGGAGGCTGTAATTTATGCAGCTGGCATTGTACATGGAGGCACACGGCTGCTATCAATCTCACTGCAGCACCAGTGCTGCTCCAGAGCAGGAGGCAGCTCAGTGCTCCTCAGTGCCCTGTCTCCATAAAGCTGGATAGCCCGAAGGGGACCTCTGAAAGAGTCTCTTAAACCTGCCTGTGCAATATCCCTGTAGTGCACAGAGAGGTTCGTAACACAAAAACCACCTATGGAGTACCAAAAAAAAAAAAGAGGATGAATTTTAAAGAGGCAACTATTTCCCCATGATTACACAAAACATCCTACTTCAGAAATAGAAATGTAGTAGCTCATATCCCCTCTATATTGAGCTGCCATTACGCTGTAGGGCTCCCTGCTTTGAGCATCATTTGTATTCCTGCCATCCACTGCAATCAATTCAGATGAGATACTATTGCTGCTGCTCTCCTCTGCAAACATCTTCACAATGGAGAAGGATTTCAGAATTAGATTTTAGTCTATTCTGTAACTACTGATCTCTACAGGAATTAATGCATTTGGAAAAAGGACCGAGTATTACACAATTTGAAGTTTACTTAAAGCACAGGAGATGAAAGGAGAACAGGCCTGTATCATCATATTTGTTTGAGGGTGCCAGCATTCACCTCCTCTCAGCACTAGATACAAAAAAAACCAAGCCCCCACCAAAAAACAGGGCATGAATTCTCTCTAGGACTGCTAGAACTTTTCATTGAAAACAACAGTTTCCTTCTCACAGAGGAAAGGAATTGGAGTGTTTTAACTCAACCTCAGCATCACATGGATTCTTAAAATAGGGGTGCTGACCCTGTCTGATCTCCAAGACCAGCATCATCACAAATCAGGCTGGGTGGCAAAAAAAGTTATTAGTATCATTTGTCATAAGCAGATTTTACAAAGTGACAGGGGTTTGCTGGATGCAAGTTGACAAAGGTTGAGTTACACTCTGAAACAGGAAAACAACAGTGCTTCTGCATGGCAAAATATTACAAACCAGACCCAGAGAAACTCCTGAAGTGCAGCTGGGGGTGGGGTGAAGGATTACTTCCCTCATCCCTTGCTCTGTGAGGCTCCATATTTCCCAAGAGTTTTAAAAGGAGACACCAACAGAACACCAGGATGGCAGATGCCACTGGTAACTGAGCTCCTGGCCAGCAGGACATCATCTGAGATCCTAAAACGTGTGTAAGGGCATAGGAAGCAATCCTCTCTGTCTGCTAGCAGCTAGAGGATTAGATCAGGATATGAACCTTCTCCTTTGAAGAACTTTATTTTATTTTCATGTGTTCTAATACCATTATAGACATGTAAAAGGTCCTCTAGTCTTTTTACTACTGTAAAAGCAGACTTGAGATAAATTAAGAGCAGTCCCAGAACACTCTTGCTATTTTGAGAGACCCTTCCTGTAGACTTTTATGCATAGCAAGGGCAGAAGAAAGGATCTCAAGATGGTAAACAACACCAAAATTGAGGAGAAGGCTCACACTGTATGCCACCACTGCCAGTCACTTCTGTTTTAGCAGTTCCTAAATAAGGAACATCATGTACACCTCAGAAAAGACTGTCAACATGCTCATTTTTGACCACGTTTTCTACCCCAGCAGAGACTTTGCTAGCACAAATCTCAAGGCTCTCCTTTCATCCCAAACATCCTCTTCAAAACACTGACAGCTCTTCACAGGCTGCTCTCAAGAAGGAGGATCAGCCTGGTTCACCAAAGCCCTTCAGATACAGACATCTCCAAGAGTACAACAGAAAGAACTTTCCTCTACCTGAAATGTTAATCTGTTGAGGAAGTCTGAATGTGTGTTGCCTTCAAACTGATGGGTAGCAGGAATGCTGCAGTTACTCTCGCAAAGTTGCAGGGCACAAGCAACCCTCAGCTCCACAACCTCTCCTGTTCCTCCTGGGGCACCAGTTAAACACCTATCTGAAGAATGAGCAGCACCTGCTGACACGAAGCATCTGCAGCATCTGGGCCCTCCCTGGAGGTCTCCTACCTCGCTGCTAATTCAGCCAAATCCTGTTTAGTTTCTCTAATTTGCTAAGTGCCTTTTGAATGCTTACAGCTGCATAAGCCCTTGGGTTTTAGTGCTTTGTGCACCTTAGTTTATTATCCTTTGGGTAACTATTTCCCTCATTTTATGTTTTAATTTATTGCATGTTTTCCTGCTGGACCACACTGGGACCATTGCCACTTCTCCAATCAATTATATCATAGAAGATATTGTCAGCGTGGCTCTATTAACAAATATATCAAACAGCAGCTCAGCTCCCAGAAGAGGCTCTTGGTGTGACTGCCACAATGATGTCCTCATAGCAAATTAAATAGAACAGCCTCAGATGCTGGGAGAGGCTATTCTATAATTTATCACGAGAAGGCAGGAAGAATGATGGGACAAAACAAGGAAGAAAATCAGTTCCTTAAGTGCGTTTGAACACTTCCTAAATCTGGGGAGCAAAATGTTGTTTTTTGGTCAGATGGACTATTTAAAAGCACAGTCCACACACACGTGTTGTATAGGTGCCCTATCACCACAGCTGTGTATTGACAGCAGCCCTATGAGGGTTGTATGATGGAGAATAAGGAAATAATATTCATACTAGGAAAGGTTAGTATTCTGTATAGAGAATAAATGAACAATTTTGTCATGAGGAGGAGGACGAAGCAGGTGGAGAAGTCATATGTGTGGCTTGTCACCATGGGGCAGAGCTGAGGGCTGGTTTTGGTAACAATTCACCACAACTCACTCCATTTGCTAGCACTAATTAGATGCAACTCTGAACAGGAGGACCAGAACCTGGTCTGCTTTGATGTCCTCTAAGTCAAAGGGTCTCATGTTCTTCATAAATTGAAATAGATGCAGAAATGACTGCTAATTTTCTGTCATTTCCACAGATCTCATTAGCTACAGCAACCTTTTTTTTAAGGGAAAGAAGGTCGGGAGTGGACAGGCAGAGGGCATCTGTTAGTATACTCCAGTCAAGCAATAGGGAATTACAGGTCAGTTCAATTACAGCTAATTAAACTTCAGATAATTAATCTGACATCTAGACCCACGTGTACCCACCACAGCACTTTGCAGCTGAAAGGCCACAGGCCTTGGCTTGTGTTGTCTGTCCTCTGCAGGATGATTTCACTCAGTGTGTGAACCCTGTTCTGGTCAACGAGGAGGTGAAATGAGAATCTTGGATTTCCCCAGAAAGACAGCAGGGATTAATCTGAAGCTCAAATTTGACAACGGCTGCACAAATGTGACATTTTTGGGGGTCTTTAGCCCCACACCTTCTAACAATCAGCTTGGTGACAGGGTGCAGGGTACATTGTCCTGCATCCCCATGCTCTTATGTCCCCAGGTGAACAGAAGAGAATGGGATTACAAACAGATTATAATCTCTTTACATTAAAGCCACAGTGACAAGCACTTTCATTTTAGAAAAGAGAGCTCTCAAAAATGAGGCTTGCAAGGCTACCAGAGTCATCAGAAATGTTTCTCAGTTTCTTGTGAAGACAACAGTACCCACGTGAAGAGCTAGGCATTTTTAAGTACAGATCAAAACAAAGAAAGCTGAAGTTCCAGCCTTTTGCATATTTCTCTGCCAACCTCTACAACTCTATTTACTGTTTGCAGCTTTATATTTAATAAATAAATCAATCCAGTTTTCATATTTGTTACCTTTACAAGTTCTACTCTTCTCTGACACTATGACAAGGCCCCATGATAAAAAAAAAAATGAAAATTAAGGATGGGATGTCTGCAAGTTTTATGTATCTGCCAGGTTCCATCAAAACAACTCACCCAGGGGACTGACTGCAGAAATATAACAAAAAAACTATTTCGTATTTCTCAAAACCTGAGTGCCACAAAATACATCCTCAAAACCTCTATCTGAGCCTGAATCTCAGCCAGACATTCATTTCAGCACAACATTTATGTCAGGAATCCAAACCACAGTTCAAGAACTTTTCACATGTACGTGATCTCTAAGCAGCATTTAGCATTTGAAATGGTTTCTTAAAACTTAATGTGAACAAACTAGATCAACAGTTGATTATATATTTAAATTTTATTTGCTAAAAAGGGATAGATCCTAAAATGCATAACTCCCATCTCTGGGTTTAAGAGCACTCTGTGAGGAAGAAAGTAATTTCTGTGTTACAAAGCTGAGGAATAACATTCCTGTGCTGATGCAGGAAATTCAGAAAGAGCAACGGAGCACAAAGAGGAAGAGGAATTGATCCCTGTGTTCCACTGAGCAAAGCTGGGTCATAATCACATTATGGGGACCAAATGGGATTGAGACACTGCCACCCTCCCAGTGGGGATGGGTTTTGTTTGTTCATTTAACTCTGCAGCACTGAGCAGCTCTCCCTCGTCCCTTCCTCTGGCATGAAATCTGCAGTAGCCTCCAGTAAAATGAAGAATACAGGCCACCATTATTTCCACCCATGTATAAAACAGCTTCTCCCACTCCATGAATTTTTCTTGAACTACACTCGAAGAAAAGTAACTAATGTGAAGGCACCAAACCCTTGAGTCCTCAACACAAGGGGTTCAGCTTGACATCTCCATTCAGACACTCTGAGACTCCCTTCCAAGACAAAACATGAAGATGACATCACTCAGATTATTTCCATTGCTTCTCTTTGCTCCAGGACCTTGCCATCTGGACTGCTGTGCCATCCTGGTGGCCTGCTCACGCTGATCCAATTGCCTTTAATCTCCCCAGCCCTTGTGCACTTCTTCCCTCTGCACTCCACAGGGGCATTCAGCAGCACAAGCTCAGCTCACAGTCCTTAATCCCTGGCATTAAACACGCAAAGCAGATGAACCATATCCAATTCTGACCAGCTGAGATTCACAATATGTCCTTGAGACTCAGCACAGAGCAGAAAGCTTTCACTTATACATATGGTTTTTAATAGGATTCACACAATTTTTGACCCTTCTCAGTGTTTCAGGGCTGCCTGAGCCATGCAAGCAGGCTCAGTGGCAGCTGGTGGGAAGAAGATGCTGTCCTATCACATCCTAATTACATTGAGGACATGCAGATGTTTAACCTTTTACAAGTCCACAGAGGAAGAGAAGAGATGAGGCTTTGCCAGCCTCTGCTGTGACTGGCTGATGTTGAGATTTAATGGCAAATTTAAAAGGCAATTTAATTATAAGAAGTTTTGTTTTATTGGGGGGGGGGATGGCTGGGGGCAGGGGTTGTCTTTAAGAATGAAAACTTCCTACCCTTAGGAAGGTGTGTAACAAAGTGATTAATAGTGCAAGTTCCCTGTACCTCAGGGCAGGGGACAACCCCACAACAGAAAAGGGACCCAACAGAAACTTTGTTTTCTATGGGCTGCTTTGTCTGTGTGGAGTAAGGTGAGTTCAAAGATACTCTAGGTCTGTTATTTTTAGAGGGAACATCTACTTCAGGTGGACAGGAGGTTCATTTGTAAAGCAAGACGACAGCTTTCAAAGAATTGGGCTTGAGAGATGACTGTAGAAGACCAAATGATGCTGGACTCACACCCATTATTTTTCTCTCCCTTTTTTGACAATCTCTGAAATTTCACCAGCAGCCAGATAACTAATAGCTGCATGCTGTTAGTAGATTTGAGAGAGAGTTCTATTCCTGTATTTGAACTGTCAGGAGGCAGAAGATGGCTCTTCCTATTTGTGTTGCCGTGACTATGTCCCCCAATTTCACTGATCCATGTAGAGCTCCTTCGTTTCCATCTCAATGACCTCATTAAGATTTAAGCTTTAAAATTTATTTAGAGTTGAAGTTATTTTATTAATGACTAAGACAGTAGGAAACATCTCAGATGGAAAATTAAGAGCTACATTTGTGACCAGCACACTAAAAAAGCTGCTCTTCAGACCTCAGCCTGAAGACTCAACGCCTTGAAGAGGCAGCTCCCTGGAAACCCCGTTCAATTCCACTTAGTTTTGTTTGCTGATGACTATCTAATTCCTCACCAGCACACATCTAAGGAACAAGGAAGAATCTAACAATTATAAACCCAAACCAAGTATGTATTACCATCGTGTGGCAAAATCTGCAACACTTCTCTCCCAAATGTTTTTCCAAGGTTCACTGGTGTGTCCTGTAGCACAAACGCCCACTCACATGTGAGATAAAGGATACTTGACTAAAACATTCAGTAAGGACTAATTAACTCTCTACTTCCATTAGTGAAAAATAATACCAGAGTGATCTTGAACAAGAATGATCTTGAACAATTAACGCTAATTGCTTATGCTTGTATGAAAGACCTTGACCAATTTACAGTAATGGTTTATCTTCCCTTCAGGAGCAGAAGATGAGCAGCCCTCTCTAGGCTTTAGGGACATGGTATGATGTTATCAGGCTTAGTTAACTGTTTGAGGGCCAATTAAGTGTCTCTGTGAAGGGAGAAAGAAAAAAATGTACTTGATAATAATGATAATATAGACAGATGTAGCCAGATATTACTTAATTTCTTTCTGAATATTTTTTATGCATTAAAAATGAAAATATTTAACGAGGTTTGCAAAACAAGCAATTTAAGGAAAAGGAAATGGCAGTCCCATTGAAGACCAGTTTATAAGGCGTCTTTAGTAGAAAGCTGTCAGCTACATGTGTGTTACTCATTTACAGGCTCTTAGAAAAAAATATTAAAATGTGTATAAAGCTCTTACAATGTAAAAGAAAGATCTTCAACCATGAGAGTTTTTCCTCGGCCAAGATATTAAAGAAAACATTAAATTTCTGTGGAATATAAAGATTGAAAGGCGTAACTTTTGCTTTCATCTTGCCCCTCATTGAAGCCTATTCAACATTCACATGTACACAATATTCAGACCATTCTAGGACAAAATAATATGGAGCTATCAAAGCAGCACGTAGACATTAAAATTCTACTGGAAGATTTCTTACGATCTTTCTGTTCCCTGGCTGCTTAATAGGTGGTAGAGAAGGATCCTCATCAATGCCTGTGAGTTGTGGATGCACCCAAACACTTCCCTGGTGTGTAATTTCCCTTTCTCCTTGGTGTTGCACCAGAATAAAAAGCTTTAGTTTCTCCCAGCTCCAGTTCCTATGTTAAAATAAAAGTGCTAGGATGTAGGCAATCTTATTTTCAGTACAGCACATCTAACAGCTGTCAGGTGAGGATTACAGCTTGGGGGGCTACAGCAACTGTATGAACTTGGCATGCTCAATGTACATGCAAACTGATTAAAAATTATGTTCTACTTTAATAAAAGAAAATGGAAGTTGAGATGGGAAGGCCCTTTGCAAATATGTGGCTAGTTTCAAAGCACAAAAATCTTGCCAATTTGAGGCTGCTCGTGGTACAAATCACACTACTAATTCAGCTGCTTTGGAACAGGCAATGGAGCCCTTTAGAATATTTCCCAATTGCAGTAGAGAGGAAAAAATGCCTCACAAGTCTCTCACTTAGGGTGGTCAGGAGCACCCCAGCTCAGGGAGGCCAGAAGCTCCAGTTCAGAAATTCCATCTCTCTTTCCAGGATGCTAGCCTGGAATGATGGATTTACTTCACATCAGTGCTGCCTCCAGCCTGTTGGGGAATTTTTGTTGGGCTCAGTGCTGGAGCAGCTGAATGTGCTGTACTTCAAACACTGGTCACTCGTGGAAGATGAGACAACAACCCAAGAAGCTTTCCTCTCTTCTGACATTGCCACAGTCTGAGAAAGTCAGCCCCTCTTATCAGGCATCTTAAACACCATCTGTCCATGTTGAGAATCCACTTCTAAAACTTGCTGAGCCTCCTGATGCATGTCCCCTGCTAGAAGTGAAAACGCTGTGTGGCAGATGATGAATTGGACAATATGCTTGCTTTAGAGCTTCAGACTGCTTTCAGAGAGTATGGAAATGCCAGGCAGTTATTACACACCTCCCCAGCTCCTGCTCAGATATTTCCCATTTTAATCCTCTTCAGAAGAAGGTCTTAATGACTTGGTCCCCCACATGAGAAAAAGAGAGGGGGAAAAAAAATTACTTTTCAATATGCATGATAAAAAGACATCAAATCATATACTTTATCTTATGCCCTTGAATATTCCTTGTCTTGGGCTACCTGATAACAGAACTGAAAAGATATTTAAAAATCTAACATCAGCTTTAGGGAAAGTTCTAATAAATTGGGAATTGCCCATTCAGGTCTGGTTCTCAGTCCCTCCTGTCCACACTGCTGTGGGAACCAGCCCAGCTGCAGCAGGAGCCTGTGGGAAAGGCACAGGAGCTGCTCCACCAGGCACTCCAGAAGAATTACACCCAGCCCTTCAATATTTCAGAACACATAATCACTGGCACTATTTTGGCTCTAAATTTCCTCATTGTACATGTCATTTTCCAACACTTCCTTTGATCTCTTGTTCTTCATGTTCTTTAAGATTTAAAGAGCTTTCTATAATATAAAAACAAGGTATTGATTCCTGCACAGTGCTTAGTGGAGATTTGGCAGAATTGAGGCACTGAAGTTTATTTTATGGTCCATTAATAGAGTGACAAATTTGTTGGTCCAAATTCTACCCTCAGGAAGACATGATCCTAAGAATAAAAATACAGAGTTTCCATTTTACTGAGTGTCACCTACAAGGCTTGAACTTTTCTCCGTTGACACAAGAGTGGATGTGTATGGAAGAAACTGAAGAATTTTCAGAATTACATGTTGTATTTTAGTGCAGCTTCTAGGACTCTATATGTATGAAACAAAATTTATATCATGTCACAAATGGGGTCAAATTGAAGTTGCTCTCTGCTTTGGACACCACTGGAAGCATTAAAACTATATTGTTAGGACAGAAGTTAGAATTTCTTAGAAAATAAATGACATTATTAACAAAAAAACCCCATAAGCATTTTTGTTTCCATGTAGTGCTTCATATTTCTGGATCACAGATTCATTTAGGAAGTTATCAACAGCATCATTTTGGAGGTGAAAAAAAAACAGAGCGACATAACTAAAAAGATTTTCTGAGTCACACAGCAGGGAAAATTGCTGATAAATAAAAAAAAACCCACACACACACATAAAAAAACCCAAAACCAAACCAAAACGACAACAAAAAAACCCCAAACAAACAAACAACAACAAAAAAACAAACAAACAGACAAAAAAACAAACAACAAAAAAAAATCAAAAAAAACCACCAAAGCATCCTCAGGCTTGGATGTGCACTAACTTTCTCAATCGAGTGGTGGCAGAAGTTTGCTGGATAAGACATGAAATAATCCCTTCCCTTGGAGGCATGTGGGGTCCCAGCCTGGAACTGCACCAGCGTCCTCTGCACGGGTGGTTAAAACACAGCAGCAATGAGTCACTTTGAACATCCCTGCACACGTGGATTTTCTCTCACAACAGCCCTGTGGAAGCTCCATCACTAACTGTGCAGCCAAGGTGCAGAGATGCTACGGGACTTCCTTTGGATCACACAACAACTGCTTTTGATTCTCCAGGAAAAACTTCTATGTGGGAATCTCTAGATAAAGGAAAACAGAGTCGGGATGCAGGTAGTTAAAAATCACATGTCTCCAAGCACCATCCTCCTAACTTCTCCCTGGTGCACAAACTTTTCTTCAACATATCGATTCCATCTCCCATCAAAGGAATGCTATTACAAGCCACCAAAGCATGCTTCAAAAGAATTCTCCAAAATAGAGGATTACCCCAAAGAGGAAATAGAGAGAATTAGGTATTAAAATGTAAATTTGTTTTAATGCTACATCAAAGTCACTTGGTAATAAAGCCAAGGGATTATCCTGCTTTATGAATGCAAGTGATTCTACAGCCTTTTCTTCTGTTTAAACAACATTTTTTGTACATTCCCAAAGGGTTCGTGACAGGCCACCTACTTTGTCTGAAGACCTGGATTTAGCCAAAACTGTCTCAACAGTGCTTAATTTTAATAGTAACTGAATGCAGCCCTTCATGTCTTCGATTAGCTCATTAGGCTCCTTAAGATAAATGGTGTCTGCATGGGCATGCCTAAGAGGCACGTGGCTTTCAGCTGTTGCTGAAGGCTGCAGAACCTCACATCAGCTAGATCCAAGCTACTAAAACATTACTCACACCATGGCATCAGCTGCAGCAACACTCTGGTTGTCAAGAGAAGTTTAGCTGGACTGCAGCTGCATGGTGAGACAAGATTGGGTAGCTGAAGGACTGGTAGAACAAAGCAGTCCCCTGAGTTCACTTAGCCGTGGGACAAGATTCTGGTTTGGGACAAGCTACTGCAACTGGAAGTGGATTAGTATGGAAACAAAGAGACAATCTCAGGTTTACATCTGACATGGGCCAGATCCAGTGCTACTTAAAGCCAACAAGAACCTTCCCAATGACTTCCTGAATGCTGGATTGAGCCCTGAACCATTGCAGCTCAGCAACATTCACTTGTTCCTGCAGGCATCTCCCTCCTATCAAAAAAACCAAACCAAAACAAAGTTTTAGATTAGCCCATCCCAAGGATCCCAAAATCTAAACTTCACACAGGAAGAAGCTGGGATTGAAACTAATATCTTGTAGAGATGTCTTCCACCTTGGCACATCTTGCTGGAGGTTACCTGCTGACACAGTCTGACCCCCAATGTTTAAGGAACCAAAACACAACCACAGCCTTTCCAGAGAATACCATTCTTCCTTCTTTCCTCCAAAACATCTACATGGTGCAGACAACTCTCTCAGATCTGTACTCTTCATAATTTATTCCTCAGAAGGAGTCAGGTTATACCTGGCTCCTTGACTACAGTAGTGTTTTGTAGATACTTGACTGCAGGAAACAAGAACAAATGAAGAAGGACTCCTCAAAGTCTATGAGACTTGATTCATTTCAAGCCATTCTTGAAACCAGAAAAAAACATAAAAGCATAAAACCTAGAGAGTGTTCTCATACACTGAAGTCTGCTGGCACCACTTCTGAAACAAAACAGTCTGAATTGTTTGCTGAGATAGGGTAAAGGGAACTGGCTGCTGGTAATCTCATTAACTTTGTTCTGAGAACAGCAACCTACACAAAACGTGAGAAAAATGGCTTTACTTGTATCAACAACAAACCTTTTCAGCCTTTTTTTTCAGCAGAGTTACATTTCACTGGCTGTAAACAAATTTAAAAACAGTTCTTTCACTTCAGGCAATTTTGTGACCATCTAAGATCACATCCTCTTCCATTTCACAGAATATTTAAGGCTGTCAGGGACTTCAGGTGGTCATCTTACCCAACCCCCTGTTCAAAGCAAGGATAACCAGTTACTCCCAGTTCTTTGCTTTCCAAATACTAATAACTGCCTTTTCCTGGCCCCTTTTTTTTCTCTTGAGCTGCAGTCAACTGCAGTGTCAGTCGAAAGACTCATGCACAGAGAGCACATAAATTGGGGAGAAAAAAATGAGTCCTCAGTAGCTGGTAATGCAAGTGTATTGAGATAATTGAACAGGGAAAGCCCATTATATTCAGCCATTTGTGCACTGGTAGAGCTCTTCAGCAATCAGCAGTCAATTCTACACTGCTTTTTTAATGTCAAAATGACTTTGAGTTAACAGCACTAGTGATTCCTATGGTGAATAGCAGCATTTCCCCTATTCAGGGCAACAGCAAAAGGAGAAAAATCTTTCTAAAATCTAAGATTCAATCTCCATCTTGCCCCCTTCCCCCAGTAAAAATAAGTCAAAAAGCAATTCTCGAGGCCCACAAGGCATACTTTGAGACACACTATGGAATGAATCTAAATTTTGACTCCAGGCTAATGACAGAGTGTTGCTGACACGTTAGAAGTACTTTTACAGTAACTACAGAAGACTTATTTCAGGAATTTACCAAGTGTCTGAAGTGACATCTTCTTAGGAAAAGAAAAAATGAAAGAATCCTTTTCTGCATAGCTCTAGTCCGCATCACAAAATGCTAATCTAGGGTAACCTTTCTAGAAGTGTTTAAATGATCCAAAAGTTTGAACAGTATCTTAAATATTAATTTTTTTGGCCCATAGTAAGCTGATCTTCCACCATTAGTTCATTAGCAACCAAAAACCAAGCATAAGTGTTTGATTTTAATTAAAACATTATTTCCTAGCTCATTTAATTGCTAAAATGCAAAGTATGGGTTGCATTCATCTACTGTGTGGTGGCCTCATACGATACTGAGGTACATTCTCAAGTGTGTAACTGAAACATCCAAATAAGCACAGATAAGATGCTTCCAGACTGGCTGCAATGCTGAAGATGATGACTGGCAGAGAAGATGATTGCCTCTGCTTTCTTTTGTACCTGTTAGATGTTCTGTGCAATTCACTGTTAAAACACTTCAGTGTGGTTTTTCCTGTTGAAATAGTAAGCATACTTACCATGCTGAAACAACATGGAATTCAAAAAATCAAATTTTGATTTTTAAACCCAGAAGACAGAGTTTCAGTTCATTTCTGTCATCTGGGATAATAAAGGCAAAGCTCCCTTGAGACCTGCGCACGCACAGACAAATGCACGTCAAAACAATCATTTCCATTGTACATAAAAATACTTCCCTAGATGAGAACCCAAACTCTGCAGGCAGCCATGAAAAGCAAGTTGGCCTTCTTCAATTCTTTACCTTTAACTGGGGCAGTCCTATAGCATTTTAAGAGACAGTGGAAAAAACTTGTAGCAGCTCTGTTGCAAAGAGAAGTAAATTATCTTGAGTGCAAATTTTTGTCTACATGACTCTCCCCTTCATGAAATTATGTTTGGTTCTTGTCTCAGTTAAGTTCAATATTTATGTAAACCCAAGCCCCTGTCTGCCTCAGTTCTGCATCTGTAAACAAGCAGCAGTAATATTTCCAACATAAAGGAACATGCCTATTCATTTTAGACATATATTTGCATATAAACTTAGCAGACCAAAATAAACACAGAAAATGCAAATGTAGAAAAAAAAAAAAAGCTGAGCAAGACATTTTTGTTCTGCTTCTAGGTAGAAACTGTGAAGACATATTTGGTCCCAACACATCATTCTGTTCCAACACATTATTCAATCTGATGAAAATTGAATGACCAGAACATAATTAATGGTTGAAACTCTCTCTGTTTAACAAATTGAAATACTTTGAATACTAACTAGCCATATGTAAAACTCATCAATATTAATGAAACATTCTGAAATGTATCATTTATTCTTCATGGACAGGATAGATGGTAAGAGGAAATAAGTCTTGTAAGTTCAGGTTTTCAGAGGCTCAGAGCAATTCACAATGGTGTCCAAGAGATTTAAAAGCCTAAGTTACATTTTAAAACTAGAATCTCCTGAAAATCCCAGCCACCTACACACACTGTCAGTGCCCAATCAACCTTTTGACAGTATCCTTCAGTACTGAGAATCCTGTTGGCAATAAGACACAACATGTGAGATGGCAAAAAGTCCAGAAAAATAGAGAAGGGAAAGTCAGAATATCAAACGAGATTGTGGGAAAAAAATCACCATTCTGAAATAAGAGCAGGTTAGAGTTAAAACACCTTAAACCCCAGTATAGAACTAGTCACAGAGCTAAGTGCTGGATTCAGAGCCCTAAACTTTCTTATGGGGAGAGGTTAGACCATGTATAAAGTGAGCCATGCTTTGTTTGGATAGTATGGTGTTAGATGGCCTTGGCTCACAGGTTTACAGAACTACAGACCCCTGTTCTGTGACAAGAAAGCAATGGTCACAACTAAATCATAGAATCATTAAGGTTGGAAAAGACCATCAAAGATCATCAAGTCCAACCATCACCCAACACTATCATGACCATTAAACCATGTCCCCAGGTGCTACTTCTACACGTTTTTTGAACCCCTCCAGGGCTGGGGACTCCAGCACCTCCCTGGGCAGCCTGGGCACTCTGGCAGCAAAGAGATTCTTCCTAATGTCCGATCAAAACCTCCCCTGGTGGTTTCCCTTGAGGAGCCCATTTCCTCTCGTCCTATAGCTACTGATCTGGGGTAAGAGACCAACCCCCACCTCACTCCAACCCCCCGTCAGGTAGGATTCAATGAGGCTGCGTGTTGTACCACACTACCCAGCATTTAAAAAGCAAAGCAGAAAATCAGCAGTGCACAACCTTGAACATCAGATTTTGCCTGATGAAATGAGCAGGTTGTTATCCTCATTAAGAACACGCAACTCATTTGCATGTCTTCAGGTGCAGTCCTTGAACAGTGATGTAGGACATCATGTTATGGCAGAAGCAGTGTATTACCATAACAATTATTTATTCAACTCTTCACATAATAAAATAAAATAGAAGTTATCTGACATTGTGGGGATTACTTGAGTGACAACTTCAGATCATCCTGCATTGTTGAGGCCTGACTTTTCAAATATATAACACCATGTTGTCATTAACTAATTGCCAGTGGAAAGTTTCTTCTTGTTGTTATTGGCCTTTTTACTTTTAATTTCTTTCTTATCTCTACAGTTTATTAGATTAAATTTAAGAAGGGTGAGAGAAACATGAGTCGTTAAATCACCTGAAGTTGCTTCCTGTTTATGAGGTAATAACCGTTTTCCTGGGCTGATAAATTCAAGGCCAGCAGCTGAACATTTGTTAGCCCGAGATACAGTTATTGTTAAGTTAATTGGAAGCACCCTGAGGTTGCTATCATAATGAAACTTCGAATGATTAAATATTTGGGAGAAATCATAGTGGGAGAGGGGTAATGAGAAACAGAGTTTGGACAACACCACTGAGTTTGATGAGTTCTAGCATCAAAGGAAGTGGTTCCATCTGCCTTGTTCTCAGACCAGTAATACACATATTTGACATAGAAAAGTTCTTAATTTTTTTTGCAGAGTTTCTATACACAACAGCTTTTGTGACAGCCCAGGGAGGTGCTGGAGTCACCATCCCTGGAGGGGTTCAAAAAAGGTGTAGATGTGGCACTTGGGAACATGGTTTAATGGTCACGGTGGTTAGGGGGAAGGCTGGACTTGAATGATCTCAGAGGTCTTTTCCAACCTTAATGATTCTATGACTTTGTAACTGATAAAAATGCAGCTGCCACAAAGCCAAACTCAGAGCCAAACAGGGAGCCTCTGGCCAGCAGGCATCCTACTTCACCTGGAAGTTGGTGAAGGCTTGCAAAACTGACTCTAACTGTGGTGTGAGGATCAGATTGATCTGAGAGACTCCAAAGCACCACAGGGATTGAAATTCAGCTCAGAAAAAGCCAAATTAAAAAAAAAAAAAAATCCTATTCATTGCAGCATGAATTTCAGGGACCAACTCATATTTTCTTGGCAGGATGGGGTTTTTTTCATGACAACCCACAGCATGAGGATCCCTAGTGCAGGTAGGTGCAAGGAGACACATTTATACTGCAATAACAAAAGTCTGCTGAAACTTTAATGGTCCTCTTGTGTTCCTATGAGCCAGGGCCTAAAACGGGCACCCTGGGGAGTGCACCCCCCCAGACCAG
Organism: Merops nubicus; assembly: GCF_000691845.1. Taxonomy (NCBI): domain Eukaryota; kingdom Metazoa; phylum Chordata; class Aves; order Coraciiformes; family Meropidae; genus Merops; species Merops nubicus. Next base: position 70,567 of record NW_008607735.1, on the reverse strand, counting down.
CTGAATGGAGAGCAACAAATGCTAAAAACAGGGTAAATAAACTTAGCACGAGAACTTGGCTTCATAATTAGTGTTTCAGGTACATAGAGTAAGTTACAAATTGCTAGTGGCCAATTTAAGGAGCTGTTTACTACATCATTCACTACATCAGCAGCAGTGAGAGGAGTCTGGGAAATATCAGTGGAAGCACCAACTCCAGGAAAAGTAAGCAGGCACACTGTTAATACAGAAAGCTTCTGAAACTTTGCAGTAATTGTGAGGCCTGGAGAACACACAGCTATGGAAAAATATTTGTCCATAAACACTATTTTCACTGCCCTTAAAGCCAAGGCCACTGTTTCCAGTGACTTCAATAAGCACCAGGTCTGATAGAAGTGATCTGGCTAAAAGGCATGTAAATGCAGCTGTCATTCTGGAAATCAGTAATCCATCTGATTTACCATTTGGACAACTTAAATTGATTTGCCTTGCTGCTCTACCCTTGCAAAGTCCCCACACTCCAGTGTCTGTTCCTGACATCACAGCAAAGCAAAAATTTCAACAGTTTTAGAAAGAGAATGATTTTGATTTTAGCAGTCCTTATTAAGAGATGAATATGTAAATACACTTGAAAGCTTCTAGCAATGTGTGAACATTTATTATTTATTCTTATAATTATATTATTACCTATTTTGATATATATATCAAAACATATTATAAAAACACCATCTATTTAATTTTATAATGTAATGCACACTTATATAGAATGATTTTGAATGTGTTTATATCAAACTTTTAGGTTTTCATCAGAAATTTTTTTTGCTATTTTCCTATATAATCACATTTAAGAAAGCCTTATCACTATTTAGCTTGATTCACGCTTTCCAAACAATGACATATTTAATTATATTCTGATCCTGTGAAATAAAATGTGTAAATCCAGTAGCTCTTTCTTCCTCTAGGTCCCCTACAAAATAATTGAGACTTGTCTTGGTACTGGGAAGGTTCTTAGGTCCAGTGACAGGGTGAGAATAAGCCAGTGCCCTCTTGTTTAGAGCATCAGGACAGGGTGGTATTTGTGCAGGACAGACCTGGGTTTTCATTAAGGCTTTGTCTGAACAAGCAGAGCAGTGGAATATATGAACAAGACGGGTGATGCAAGCAGGTCCTACTGCTGGGGGGCTGCAGATGACAGGAGCTCCCTCCAGAGCTCTGCCCAGGTTTCTCTGCAGCTCCCCAAACCAGGCACACAAGGTCCGGGCTCTGGAGAATACCAAAATAAAGGCTGAGTTTGAAAAATCCTGTAAGAACAGGTTCTGATTTGTGATTACTTAATGCAGCCAGCTTCTTGTACACAAACAAGGAAGCTAGATCTATATCTCCAATGCATTTTTTTTTCTCTTCAAAATATCAGAAAGCAGCTTAACCTTCACAATACCGCTTAGCTCACACACACAAAAAAGGTAGTTTTTTCAGAAAGTGGTAATTAATTTTCTACAGAGGCTGAAATCACTCTGCCTAAAGCAAAATCGTTCTGACATTATTAAATGTCACAGTGCAGTTAAAGCACAATTATAAACTAATTCACAGAATAAATCTCATTAGTTTCCTGAGGCCTTATGAATAAACTGAAAGAAAAACGTTACCATATTTGACTTTCATCTTGGCTTCCCTGAACAGATACACAATCAAAAAAACCTAACATTTTAATAATTACAGATGATTAAAACCAGATATTTTGGAGAAAAAGCAACGTAGAACTGACTGCTGTGTACGTGCGTGTGGAGCAGTGGGGAAGTTCTCCACCACTACCCAGCACTCCAACACTACAGCTGGAGGTGCACTGGAGCATATTCCAGTACAGGCTTCCTCAAATGAGAGGGGTGTCAGCTCTGCTCCAGAAGCTAAAAAACTGAATTGGTTCCCTGCTGGAATCCAGGAAAACAAGTTTCATTTCTCATTAACAGTTTAGAAAACAAATGTATTTGAAGCAAGAAGTGACCAGGGGGTGGGGAAAGAAGCATTTCATAGGTTAATCCTTCAAAGAAGATATTTCTGTGTTTGGAAATCTTGGCTTTTGGTTGGGTTTTGTTTTTTAAAGAAAGTCGTAGTAAAATCAATAAAAAAAAATTGTAAAGCTTTGCTATTCTAGCTGCTTACAGCTTTCTTAGGATTTCTTCAAATTTATCTGTCTTATCCTACATGGATGCAACAAATAAAGAGATCTAAGAAAGATAGTCTAAGTTTGACAAAATCATAGACCATAGAATGGTTTGGGTTGGAAGGGACCTTAAAGATCATCTCATTCCAACTCCCCTGCCATGGGCAGGGACACCTCCTACTAGACCAGGTTCCTCAAATCCCCACCCAACCTGTCCTTGAACACCTCCAGTGATGGAGCATCCACAGCTTCCCTGGCTAACCTGTGCCAGTGTCTCACCACCCTTCTAGTGAAGAACTTCATAATTTCTAATCTAAATCTCCTCTCTTCTAGTCTGAAACCATTACCCCTCATCCTATTACTAACAAGCCCTTGTAAAATGTCCCTCCCCAGCTTTCTTGGAGGCCCCCTTCAGACACTGGAAGGCTGCAGATCCTGGGATTACCTTAGTTATTCCTGTTTCCTTGCTCAGCTATGCACAGAGCATTTCATTTCTACACTAAGGCATTAAGGTCAAAATTTTCCATGGGGACAGATGCTGGCCTGAATCCAGATTGTTATCTACTTAATAGATAAATTAAATTCTGCTGGAAAATTAGGATGACAAGAAGTGGACATTGAAGGCAAAACCTTGCCTTGCTGAGTTTACGACAAGGGATTTATTCTCCTAAAGTCTTTCCAGCTGACTTGTGTAAAGCACTTTTATGAGCTAACTAACATGATGGAAACACGTTTACTGGAAAATTCACGAATTGTAAAGACATACAATCTGCCTGTTGGATTCAATTTCAAAGGACTAATTTCCTCCTCCTTGGTAGCAGATACACACGCGCCGCCGTCTCTCTTTGTTTAAATAGGGATGAACATTCTGGGCCTGGGAATTTGGCTTTTATTCAATTACTGCTAAAGGCTAAGCAGCTTATCCACAGCTTAGCTGAAGCACAGATCCAGCTGGCCCAAAAAGCCCAGGTGACAATCGAAGTTTAGAGCAAAAAGCCTGGATCCAAAATTTGGTTCAACCCACTGAAAAGACAAAGGCCTGTGGGAAACAGTGAAGAACACTATCCTGTGGGCTCAGACACTAGAATGGGGGTCAGGAGATGGGATTCGGGTTCCTGGTTGTGTTAAAGACTTCACAGAGAAATGACTTGAACTGTTTTGCAATTCCACTGCAGCAAAGCAACTTGGTCTTCAACTCAAAGATATTCCTCAATATTTTCATACAAGCTTGTTCCTAGAGAGCTCCCACTGACACCTGTATGAGTCTTACAAATATGGGACCTGCTTATGGAAGTAGATAAACAAAACTGAATCTCTTCCAATTTCACTGGGTATAAAAGTGCAAACACAGACCTGCCAGATCTGCACGAAGCCCCTGTCAGCACAGGCCAGGTACTGGACCTGAACACAAGAGGGGCAATTTACAGCAGCAGGGAATCTGCCTGAGCCCACAACACAGCTCCAGAGAAGTTTCCAGTCCTAACGATGGGGTGATCATAAACAACTAGCATCTGAAAACATCACCCAAAACAAATAAAGAGATGATGGAAGAATTCACCAAGAAAAGAATATGCAAGAAGAATTACATACCACAGGAAAGAGAAAACATGTCCAATACCACTCTGTTACATGGAACAGTAACATTTGTTTTTGCACCATCTTCATGGTGTTACTTCTATCAGGACCAAATTCAAAGGCTTCTACTTGAAGAGTTTTTTTGTGTATGTTTTCTCCCTTACACTACAGCTACAAACGTCATGTAATGGGAAATAATTGCAACATTCACTTAAATCATATTGGCTATAAGAGGGAGAAGAAATATAAATTAATCTTATTTACACTGAGACTACAGTCTCCTGTGACATCCTACTTGCCAGCTTATTTTCCTAGTAGCCTAATACGTGGATAATTTTAGAAATAGAAAATTGAATCTAAAGATTTAAAACCTCGTTTGGTTTTTTGTTTTTGTTTGTTTGTTTGTTTGTTTTTAAACAAATTCAGTTAATCTGTAATAAGTAATAAAAAACAGAACACAACTTAGTGAGGACTTGAATATTTTTCTTTTATAAAGGAAAGAGATAAACAGTCACTCCAAGACTGAGAATCTGAACATAGCCACAACTAAAAAAGCCAAAGAACCAATCATCCAAAGAAAAACCTTGGAGAAGAGAAATCTTTGTATCTTCAGGAAAACACTTGTCAGGTTCACACCACCCTGTGTATCACTGGGGGTTTTCTGAGGAACTGAATGGAGTGCAGCAGGTAATTTTTTCACATGACATCCACACTTACACCCTGGACTCAGCCCATCTAAATTAGGAAGCTGCACAGGATGAATTCAGACAACAGCAGATGATAAGAGAGGCAATTCCCAGGCGAGGCCGATCTGATGTAGGAGTGTATTAAACAATGCTGAGCACATTAATGCCTAATATCAGATGAGACTGATTTAATCTTAGTGCTTATCTGGGACACCCAATTTTAATGATTTGAAAAACTGGTTATAATTCAGCCCATAGTTGTTTCCTGGATGAAGCCTCAGCTCCAGTTTAACTCAATGGGGCTGTTCCAAATAATCTTTAAGTAGGTGGATACATCTTAAGAATCAAAATCTAATTGTTCTAACAATACTAGAAAATAGGAAAAATGTACTTGACAACAGAGAGGGAAGTGAGTGTAATCACAGAAAGTTGCTAAAACAAAGGGGAAACTGCATTTGTTTGTATTTGTTTCCTACTGTGCTAATTATCCCTGCAGATAAGTCGTTAGGAAGGAGACACTGAGAGCAGTAACACGTTACTCAGCAAGTGTCACTTTGTTGGAATGGGACCAGTGTTTATGAGAGATATAAGCTGACTTTTTACAATGCAAATAGAACAAAGTAAGCTAGTTTGATGTTTACAATAGGAATACTAATTTCCCTGCTGTCTCTGGGAAAATCTATTTTCATGAAGACTTTTCTAAACCAATGAATCTTATGCCAGCAAGAGGCCCAGTAAAGATTCAAAGATTTTCAGCAACTCATCATAATCCTTTGTAATCCCTTTAGAAATGCAACCTGCTTACAAGGATGCACGACTCTTGTGTTCTGCAAAACTATTCCAAATCACTCTGGTTCTTTTCTACGCCACTGAGAAAAAAGGCAGAGATTCCCAGGCTTCAGAGACTTGTGCTGCAGCAGGTGCAGCAGTTGTAGTGCCCAGCAACACAGCTGTGAGAGGGAGGATTTCCTCAGAGCCAAGAGAATTTACACCTTTACCACTCACATCAACCCATTCCACCAGCTGCAGGGAGGGGACAGGTCACAACACAGGGCTCACTGTGGTGGGGACCTGTGCTAACCCTTCTGTAATTCCCAATCTGGAATTTAATCAATAATTTCAATGCCTCTGTTGATGTGACATGGGGTGTTCTGTTCTCCCTATCCCAAAGGACAACTGGGAGGATCTCAGAAAGGTCAAAATTTCACTCAATCTTGCAAACGCTTCCTTGTGCTTTAAGGATTTGCAACCCAGCTCTCCAGAAAAGAGACAGAATCAGTACAACCACATCTTTTCCCCTACCAGCTCCCCCTCAGACACTTTCATCCTACCACATAACAGGTGTCTGACCACTTTGGAGGGATCTGTGCACAAAATTTGCACCTTGTTAATAAAACTGCATTAATAAAGGTAAGACCCTGTTGGTATGAAGATCATTCTTACTGGTTTGTTTGTGTATGGAAATGAAAGACCTAGACTGGAATATGTATAGGTTGCCCTAATTTGTTGTATTAGTATTTTCACTCGCATAAATGTATCTTTATGCAAGAGAAAACAAAACCAGAGAAACAATAAATACTTTATTTTTTTCAACCAAAAAAGGGAGAACCTGGGAAATAAACCAGCCTCAGCTGACAATCCAGACTGAACAAAGGCTTCACAGTGCTCCAAGGAAAATAAAAACTTGCCTTGAGCTGAAAAGTTACAAGAAAGAAATCTGGTTAAACTCCAGTGCAAGCTTTAGAAAAGTTTGATTTTTTTTTTTCCTCCTACTGATTTAAAGTCTGATGGGGAAGCAGTTAATTGACTTTCTGATCCACAAAGAGAAGAGGAGGGAACAAGATAACCCTTAACCAACAGATGAAGGCCAATGGCAAGTGCAAGGGTAATTAATTTATCTTCAAAGCCAACACAGATTCATGCTCTGGGAGAACTGCATAATTAACACTGCAAGGGGAGCTGGACCAAGCAACACTATCGATGAACCTGTCCTGCAGGGATAAATTTAGATTCAGAGCTGACAGGACAGTTGATGTAGAGCAGCACAGCTCCATGGCTGGAGCCTGTTGGCATCAGCTGAGCACCAAGCCCCAAAACTGCAGCAGGCAGCGAGCTCTAGAAACAGGTTGGCATAGCTGCACCTCAACAATTAGGCAAGGTTTTCTCTCTTGCAAAAATTATTCCAGCCATTAACTGAACTCAGGTCAGCTCTCCATAAATAATTTTGTTGATATGCAGATGTTAATTATATTCACTGGGCTTTTTTTTTTTTTTTTTTCCCCAAGTTTGTTATCAGTCAAATGAACCAAGGTCAGAGATGTACCAAACAAATGATGCCTGGAGCAGATAACTCAGAAATCAGTGGTGCCTAGAGACTAATAATTAAGGTCTGATCTTTTGCATATCAGACAGTTTAAACAGCAAGAATCCACAGTGTTGCTCATCTTTAAATGAAGGAATTAACTTCCCAAACCATATTCAGAGACCCTTACAAAACAAACCATTACTGCTAGCTGTGTTCTGGGAGGTTACCTGTGGACATAACTACACAACTTCATGGTAAGCACTGTTTAAAAACAGACAAAACCCCTACACACAGCTCCTACTTGTACTGAGCACTCTTCATCCCAAAGTTTTTGTAAACAGGAGTAGTGTTCACTTTTGGCCTTTGCTATGGCTGTTCTCTGAAACCAGAGAAGTGCTGCTACGGGCATGAGCAGCAGCAAGTCTTAAGGGTCTTATATTTGGAAACTTTGAGCTCCTTCAATTCCTCCTCTGCTTTGCTCAGTATCTGGCAGGATCAAATTCAACAGCAAAACACTTATCTGGGCAAACCCCTTCAGATTTTATGGGTTGGGGCAAGAGTGATTCTGCAGCTTCCATGTTCCCTCTCACCTAACATCTGCAGTGTCTGTCTCTGACAAAGTTAATTCACAAAGGTGAAAAGAAAACAGAGTCAATTCTCCAAACTGCCAATTCCTAGGACTCAGCTTTGCTTTAGCTCTCAGTCATTGGTATCAATTCATTTAACAAAAGCCCATCCCATTTGCTAGCAATCAGCATTATACATATAAATGCTTTATAACATGTGGCAGGAATTATAAACAGCAATGTCATCTGACCTCCCTGTGTGATAAAGATCTGTCCACCTAAGGAGGGGTCCTTGGACTAACTGTAAAGAGTTTTGTAGAAATCCAGCTAATATTTATTTTTAAAAATCAAAATCCAAGATGTTTCTACCGAGTTTCTTTTTCCTAGTATGCTTCTGTGTGAAAAATTTAGTTATGCAAGAGACAGATCAAACAGCCATTAGGACTGTTGCTGTGCAGCCCCTAGCCCCAGCAAATCCCCAGCACTGGCTACAGTCTAAGCACACACACATCTGCACCAATTCCATTTCTCAAAGATGCTTTGATTAAATGTACCAGGCTGACCTACAGGCTTCCCCAGCAGTTTGAAATGCAGCTCTGCTCCCTTCTTGCTGCACGCAAATGTTAGTCTAGAACTGTTTATCACCAAATAGCTGCATGGGGATCCTCTCAGGCAAGCAACAGAGGTGGCAGCTTATACCTGCTGCTGGCAGAAGGGAGACCCCAAGTTCTTCACTACCCAATGTACACAGTGCCTGCCAGACCACTCTCCTCAAGAGCAGTCCTTGAGGTGCTGAGCGTGTCCTTGACTCTCTGGAATTCACTGGGGGATAAGCAGATACAGACAGACAGTTATGTTTGTGTTTCTCTGCACTGTCTTTAGCTGAGACAACGTTCCTGAGGAAAGGCACTGTCAGCACCAAGAGGCTGGAAGCACGTTGGCTCAAGGGGGGTAAGGAAAGCCAGCACTCCTGCATTCTGGTAAACCTGGTTTGGGGGAAAATCAAGAAGCTGTTGGCTCCAGCACAGTCGTACAGCATTCTACACATGAAAAAAAAAAAAGAAAAAGACAAACCAAAAAAACATTCAGCGGTTTCAAAGCATTCTCCTTTGTTATCTCAAACAAACTTAGTGGGAGCCAAAGATCTGCAGCCCACATCAGACAGATGTGCATTTCAGCACAGAGCAGCTTGCATGTTTTCAAGCTGCTGGTTTCCATCTGATTTAATATTCAGATTCATTGGCATACACCAGCAGCTGAAAATGAAGGCCTTCCAGAAATTCAACTTTTCAAGTCATCATACAATTGTTCATGTGCAACAAAACAGAAAAAGCATGTGGGGGTGGCACAGCAGCACTCCACGAGTCATTCCCCTCTCTCCTCACACTTCTGAAATGCAACTGGGAAACAGGCTGAAATATGGGGTTTGAAAAAGGAAATAAAATGAAGATTTACATACTGCTTGTTACGTGTGCTCGGAAGGAAGCATATGTTCCAGGAAAGGGCTGTTCTGAACTTTGTACAGCTGTGAGCAGAGCTGGTCTGCTCAGAGCAAGGAAGAAATTCCACACGCTCAAATTCCTGTAATTACAAAAGCATTACATCAGCCCCAAGTTGGATTTAGAATTTAAAGGTTATCCCAAACGCAGCCATATGTAAGTCAAAATGTACTATGAACATACATGACGGTATCAATTTTATTCAGGGTGACATTTTTTACTACACTGTAGTAATTAGATTAAATTTTGGGATACAGCTGTCTCATGCAATTGAAAATTCTCCCTAAGCTGTCATTTGCAGAAGGCACTCCTCCATATTTCCCATGTGGTCCTTCATGCTTGTAATTTGAATAAATAATGCCCCTAAACTTACTTTCAGCCACAAAGTGATTTGAAAATTATCAACTCTGATCATGCAAAGTCTCTCCTGATTCTAACGAGCTGTCAAGATTTTGAAGCTGGCAGTGGAAGAAAGGTCATTAGTAGGGGCAAGGCAACAAAAAAGCTGAGGAACAGATTTTCGTGCTGGCAGGAAGAGGCAAAATATCAGGCATTCTCTCTCCTGTTTTTCTCCATGCTACAAAATGCTGCTTTGATTCCTTCCAGAAGGTTTTGTCAAAACACTAAGGCTTTGATAGGATGCAAAGGGAAAGATCTAAAGGTATGAGGTGCACCTGCTCTTGGCCCAGAAGTTAATATTTTACAAAAATAAAATGCTATCTCTGTATTCACAAGTAGAAGTTTCCTGGATAGGAGATGCTGTATAACCAAAGAGAAAGAGGTCAGCAAACTCTGACATTGAACACCGAGTTGAGCATTTCACCTCAGGTGAGGCAGAGCCTCCCAAACAGCTCTATGAAGGGCCAGGACCCCAGCTGCCATCTCGTGCTCTCTGTGCTGTACAGTCACCAAGGACTTTCTCCCTGACAGCACGCAGCAAATGCACCATTCTATTACTTTGTGCAGCTGAACACTCTGGAAATAAAGAACTCAAGACACAACCTTCAGAAACGTATTACAGATAAATAAATTGCCTTTGACATTCCCCATTCCTCTTACGCTCCCAAAGACAGGCTGAATGTTGGAGCATGATGAATTTTTCCAGAGATGTTCAAGCTAATTTAATAGGAATAATCTGTTTATTATAATACATGTAGCTCCAACCCATCAATCGTGGAGTGGCTGCGTGGCAGGGCTGCTCCCTTGGGTACCATAATGGTTAAACCACAGCCTGTGCTTCATGCTGTGCTGGTTTGGGCTGGCATAAAGTTAATTTTCTTCGTAGTAGCTGGTATGGGACTGGTTGGGATTTGTGTTGGAAACAGCGTTGGCAATGCAGGGATGTTTTCCTTATTGCTAAGCAGTGGTTGCATAGAGTCAGGTCCTTTTCTGCTTCTCACCCCACCCCACCAGCGAGAAAATCAAATGCCAATTTAGTGCCTAAATCATAAAACCAAGCCTTTTTTAGCACTGTGCATAATCAGACTTACAATGCTTTCATCCTTATCACATGCAGGTTGCAAAGGATGGAGAATGCACAGACAACTGTCCTCTGGAGTTCAGGCTCGAGTCAATGAAACTTGAGGATCAAAAAGCTAACAAACAGCCAGAATAACATGAATGCAGGCAGCCAAAAACTATCAAAGAGGAGAGATGAAAAATCTAACTGATCAAACCTACCCAAACCTAATCAGCAACGTTTTAAGCATAATTTTTACCTTGAAAGAACGGGATGGATTTAAAAACAAACAAATAGGCTGTAGTGGGATTATTGATTTTCCTGAAGTCTGTAGACTGCAGTCATTGTCATCTGTGCCCACTGCAGATGTGTAGTGCAGCATGTGCCAGGAACTGGCAAACAGACATCACATACCCCCCTGAGAAAGGACTGGGCTCCACCAGTTCCATACTGGAGATGCCAACACCCCTCCGCTGCACCTGGCAAAGGCTCATGAACATTCAAGGTGCTGTGGAAAGAAAAACAGAGTGCCCCTGAAGGCTGGCAGGATGGGTGAAACAAAGAGCACTCAGGATCAGAAAGGGTAAAATCATGGCAGTTTCTGCAAGGCCAAGTGTGTTGAAGGTGCTGGGAGGAGAGGGCCAGAACTGCAATCTAGGACTGCCCAGAAGTGTCTCAACAACTTCAGTAGAGCACTGAGATGTGCAGGCACACTGGGAACCATGGAGTTCAATTTCCTGTTAAATGATATTGGTTTACAAACAAGATTCTGTACAGTTCTTTTTTTTTTGTTAGTGGATAATAAACTGGAATGGATAGTTAGAAAATAATTAGCAGGAGTGCTTTTACAGTTAATTGGGAAGACTTATTTTACCCTGCACAATGGCAGGTGCTATCTCAAGTGCTCATCTTCTACAGCACTTCAATCAGCTGCTGTGCAGAGAGGAGCAGAACATCCACAGCCAGCTCAACAGCAAAGGAGACACAGGAAGGAATAAAACCACAAATTATTTAGGCTGGACAAAAACCAGAGGCACATAAGGGGCTCTTAACTGCCTCTAAAAGATTCAACATAATCAGGCTGATTTTGATCTTGTCAGTGAAAATTTCAAATCAACTGAATACAAAAAGGAATGAGCACCAGCAAAATATAAATTGTAAATTAAAATTAATAAAAGTTTCACTGCTAGGTGAAGTTTCTAGCTGTAAGTATGGAGCCCATGCTGTCAATGCTTCCGAGTGATTAATTTTCACACTTCAGGAGATTACAGAAGGTTTTGTTCATAACATTCTTCACCGCCTTAAACCTTGTGAAATTATTTATAACCATGAAAAGGGTATACATCAGCTGTATTCTGATCTGGTATTATTCTGCAATGGCTTTCCACTGATCTGTGTAACTGTACGAAGCTTAGGACCCCTCAACTTTTCTTTCCATCAATGATTTAAACAGCAATTACCTTTTTTTTCCCATTGACTGATAATGAATATTAACTCACTGCTTTTATACAATTTTCTTAGGCAGGAAGGCAGCTAGAAAATTCTTAATAGGGCTGAAACTGCATCGTTAAGTAAGGTTTAAGATTATGCCAGCATTGCAAAAAATAGTAGCTATATTAGGTAACAAATACCTTATATATAACTTAACTAATTTTATGGATGTAATGATAGACCAGCTCATTAAAGACCATGTACCATCTGCAACTTTAAAGCCCTTAAATCTAATTGCCTTGTACATAGCAAATATTCAGAATATTAAAACTATGATATTTTCAAAAGACATACTTAAAACTTCCAAGTTAAAGGTTTAGCTTTAAATCTTTGGTGTTTTATTCAACACCTTGCCACTGACCTTAATAAATCAGGCACCACAGAAGAACCTGCAGAACTGGCACAAAGGGGCCTCAATCAAATTTCCACCACTTCCATCGTCCCAAAACATTTCCCTCCCCTCCAAGGACACCCTTTCTCCAGTGAACTAAGCAGTGAGCTGCCTCTCATAGCACTTTGCAGCTCTGTCAGCCCAATGCAGAGCAGAGAGGCTGCTGTAGCATGTCAAACAACAGAGCACTTACCTAATTATCCTGCCAGTTTTAGCAGATATTTGATACGATCATTCGTAATATAAATTATTTCTACAGGGAGCATGAACATTCCATTTAAAATACCACAATGTACAAACATCAGCAGTTCCCAGTTATTAAGTGCAAACGTAGGTGGCTGTTTGACTGCAATTAGCAGTGGCCATATTAGGTTTTTTCTTAATTTGTGTTTATTTTTAAGATGCTAGGGTTTAATTTACGTCTAATATGTGAAATTTGGGTTTAAGTGAGGTTTAGAGAGCTGGGAAATCCCAAAGTAAATCATCCAGATTAGCCACAATGCTTGTAAGAAAATAATATATCATCAATATGCCACCCAATTCCAAGAGGAAGAGGTCTTCTGATCAACAATGGCACATTAGTTTTATTAGAGGTAATTGTGCTTATTTGGTCTAACTACTAACAAGCTGGTGAAAGTTTGGGTGAAAAAAAAAATCTTGAAAAAGCTCATTTTCCCCATTTTTCTTTCTAAGTTATGATTTAGTGTATAATACTGCTTGATTAGATTTGATTGACTCCAAAATAAAACAAATCTCCACATAAACAGAAAGTATACAGTCTCTTTTTTTCTACTCTGAATAGTGAAATTTGAGGTTTGTATAAATGAAATTTGGCAAATTTTTAAGTACATCTCACATACACATGCTATTCACTCCCTCCATTATTTTTTCCCTCGAAGTTTCTAATCTAATAATCTTTTGATGATCGCTGCCTTTTATTGTTATAAACTTTATATAGACTTTTTTATACAGGGTTATAATAGACATCAGAAGGTATAACACCATCTCCCACATGTTTTCATCCACTCGAGGCAGCAAGAAGTGGCTCAAACCAATGAAGGTTTCTAGAGCCAAAATAGTTGCACAAAAACACTCTAGCTCAGCTATCTTCAGGATATAGGTTGAATATTTTTTTTTTTTATGGAAGTGCAGCAACATTTGGTGCAAGAAGTCTGGTGAACAGGCTTTGCTTCCCTTCCTCACCTCCTTTTATTCCAGATTTGTATTTCTCTGAGTTCCTTGCACAGAGCCAACTGCAGTAAATAGCCCTTGGCAGACTCATACTGGTGAAGCAGAGCGATCGCACCAAGCTGATTTCCAATCAGAGAAGAAAAACATTTATTAAAATATCTGATTTTTCATACAGTCTGGCAGACAAACAGCGTGCTCATTTTGTGCTCTATGTAGGTCAGAATGCATGTGACGGGTGGTCAAACCCTCTGCCCACAAACCTGTGCAGCACTCTATAAAATCATTGAATGGCTGAGGTTGGAAGAGACCCCAGAGATCTTCTCACCCAACCCCCAGCCCCGGGCGGGGCCCCCTCTCAGCCCCCCCAGTTTGCTCAAGGCCTCATCCTGCCTGGCCCTGAACACCTCCAGGGAGGGGCATCCACAGCTCTCTGGGCAATCTAGTCCAGAGTCTGACCCCCTCCCACTGAAGAACTTCTTCCTAAGGCCCAGTCTAAACCTCCTCTGCTCCAGTTTAAACCATCCCCCCTGGTCCTGGCGCTGCTCACTCTGTGCCAAGTCCCTCTCCAGCCTTCCTGGAGGTTCCCTTCAGGTCTTGGAGGCAGCTCTAAGGTCCCCCCGGAGTCTTCTCCTCTCCAGGCTGAACAACCCCAGTGCCCTCAGCCCATCCTCAGACCAGAGATGCTCCAGCCCCTGGGTCACCTTTGTGATCCTCTGGACTCCTTCCAACAGCTCCACGTCCCTTTGATGGTGGGGACACCAGAACTGGACACAGTATTTGAGGTGTGGCCTCCCAAGAGCAGAATGAAGGGGGAGAATCACCTCTCTTGATCTGCTGGCCACACTCTCAACAGAGTTCCACTGACTGGAGTATGAGGAGGACTTGACCCACAGGTCTGGGCTTTGTTTTTACTGCACATGCACAGACATCACTTAGCAGAAGAAATTCTTCTGAAAAACTGAAAAAAAAACCAACCCAAACTTCTGCAAATTTACACAACATTAACAAAGTATGTCTGCCACTAATCAATCTGAGGTAAGACTTTTAATATCAAATCACTCTGAAGTGCACAGAGGGACACAGAGTGGACAGGTGAAATTTGACAAACCCAGAACAGCCACATGGATTTCTCTGCTAGCACTGTGACACTCCAGCTGGGTGGTGGGGGGTGGAAAGTGGTGGCTAATCTGTCACTAAGTCCCTCTGAAAAAACACACTTAACTTCAGTCAGAAGTTATCATCAGGATCAATTCAGGAATTACCGACTGTGATTCTAGTGTTCATTTTATGAGCAAGATTAAGCCACTATAGTCTGTGCTGACTTTAAAAATCCAGGTCTGTGAAACTAATCCTTCTAAGTCGCTTGGTTCAGTGCTGTAGGTGAAGATAACCACCTGCATGTGGTCCCATGTTTATGGGATTAAGACCCAAGTCTATGAGATATAGTCACCTCTAATTAAAACAGATCTACAATGCATCTAAAGCCTTCAGTGGCAGCACTGGCTGAGACGGTCACTGGCTTGAATTTGGCTCCCATTCCCAAAATCTTGCAATAATTTTAGAGCTGGGTACTTACTGGGAATTATTTCTCCCTCAAGAGCAATGGGTTCGTGACTCTCCGAGCTTCTGATTTGCATTTAGACAGCAAGGAAAAAAATTTTCTTTACCACAGTCATCTCCCAGTTCCTCACTATTTGAATATTTCTACCCTAATTAATGTCACTTAACGTAAAATATTATTCTGTATTCTGCAGAGTGGCTGTAAATTATTTACTTGTAAAACATGTTGACTTTTCATGAGTTGTTTGTACAGTAAGCACTTCGCCGTCTAAACTGTAGGGGGAGAGAGAAATCAATCATTTCTAATAATACCCAATAGGAGCTTTACCACATGTTATATCAATTTTTATGTCTGACACAAATAGCTGCAGCCATTACTTTAGATTTTTATTTTCTGAAGGGAATTCGAAATTCACTGTTACCTTCTGCTTCTCTCATGCTGCCTAGGAAATAACACAATTTAAAGGTGTTTGGAGCCTTTTTTTATCCACTAATTAAGGCAGCACATTAATAAAACACTATTTTTGAATATTCATTAAGCACCAAGTCTATATGAAGCAAAAAGCTAATTTGTATGTGACTTAAGGAACCCAGCATAAAACAACAACATAGCATCATGTTAATGAAATGCTTTTTAAAAAATAAATCACATTTAAACTTACTGCTCATTCCATATTCTATATATTCCCTGTTCCTTTTTTTGCACACATTAATGTTTTAGATATTAATTGCTTTCAGTGAACTAATTACCTCTCTTATTGGCACTACTTAGTTTTGTTATTGAAAAGCAGCTATACTAGCCCACCAAAAGACACCCTTAATTTGCAGGCCTATAAATAAGAAGCAGAGGTTTATTGGCTTGCCAAGCACTCCTGGTGTTTTTCCTTTGGGTATTTATGCTCCCCAGATTCTTCTGCATCTACAGTAAAAATTCTCATCTGTGTAGGATAAGCATAAACCCATCACAATAATGCCAGGGATTTAAGGATTTCCCACAGCAGCAAGACGCCGTGTGACAGATGATCTGTGCCGAATGATGGATCTGAGGCTGTTCCACTTATGGATATTAAAGCTGTCAGTTGCCTTGGGCAGCGTTGGCCATCTGAATACCTAAAAGCTCATCTGAAGCTCTCGTACCAGCACCGTGTTTGACAGGTCCACTCCTCAGGCACGAGGAGACTCTCTGGCATAAGGATGAAGTTCATCTCTCCTGAAGTCAGGGCACCCAGGGAGCAGGTCAGAGGCTAGGAACAGACAAGGAGGAGTAAAGCAAACAGGCATGAGCCTCACACCACGCTGAGTCAAACCACCTCCTGAAATACCAGCACACAGCAGTGCCTACATATATAGAAAATCCTCCCGGCATACTACTTGTGAGGTGAAAAAGTAGGAAAATCAGTATAGGAGAAAGAACCAGAAAATCAACATAGGAAAAAAAGTAATAATAATAAATTTTAATTACAAAGCTAGCTTCTTCTCCTAATTCAGGCTTGCCAAAGGAAAGAAAGGTTATTAAAATGGAATCACAGAATCAATAAGGTTGGAAAAGATCTCTAAGATCAAATCCAGCCATCCACCCAACGCTCCCATGACCACTAAACCGTGTCCTGAAGTACCACTTCCACATGGCTTTTGAACCTCTCCAGGGATGGTGACTCCAGCACCTCCCTGGGCAGCCTGGGCCAAGGCCTCACCACCCTGTCAGCAAAGAAATTCTTCCTAACATCCAATCAAAACCACCCCTGGCACAACTTCAACCCATTTCCTCTCGTCCTATTGCTGGTGACTTGGGAGAAGAGACCAACCCCCACCACACTCCAGCCTCCTGTCAGGGAGCTGAAGAGAAAGTCTCCCCTCAGCCTCCTCTTCTCCAGACTAAACAGCCCCAGGTCCCTGAGCTGCTCCTCATACTACATGTTCCCCAGACCCTTCCTCACCTCCCTTGCCCTACTAGGCTGCCCTTGCAGCACCCTTTTCCTCTGCCAGCTGCCAGCACAAGTCAGAGGGATTGCAGGAGTGCTGGCATCTCACTGCCCACCCACAACTCTTCTTTGTCCCCAGTGTGCCCTGTTCTAGCCACAGAATGGGGCACAGTAAAGTAACTCCATTAAATCTCTGCCACTTCTGGGCAGAAAGCATCCTCTGAAGGTTGATCCCCTGTCATATCTTACATGCACCAGTGTGCATTGATAAATGCAGTTGAGGACCCAGGTTGAAAGTGGTAGCAGGTAGATCTGTAGTTAAGGTGCAAACTTCCACAGCAGTATTTCACCTTAATTCCAAGCCTGAACCAGAACTCAGTGTTCAGCACACACAAAACAGCATAACACACTTCTGCCTCTCACCAAACCCCCACTCTCCCTTCCTCATTACTGTGCTGCACATGAGAGGTCCCATTTCAGCAAGTTCTCCAGAGCAGCAAACAAACCATGACCCATCTCACCCTGCTATTTTTGCAGCCAAGTAACACATAAGCAATGAATTACGACGTGCATTAAGTTTATGACATTTAGCATACAGAAAAGCTGTTAGATATTTATCAGTCAACTCAACAGCTTGGTGTCAAAATGTTTGTTATAAAACTTAACCACAAGACAGATGCAGGAAACTGCCACTCAAGATGAATCACCAATACTTTCTGTGTTGTGATCAATACTTCTGCTTTGGTGAAATATGAGAGTGACAAAAATGGATGTTAAAACTGTAATTGAAGCAGGAGAATGCCAACAGAAGCTTTCCACTTGGAATATTTTAGAAGGGTCCTCAAATTCACACTATAGGTAAACCTATTTTCTCTGTGACAATTGGCATAAATTTCAAAGAGCTTTTTATCTCCTTTGATGCTTAAAGCACCATTTGATTCAAATTTCCCTGACATTTTCCCCTTTTCCAGCAAGGTTTAGAGGACCTAAGTGACTGCAGTATAACTAGCATTGAACCAAGAGTGTGTCTGATAAACAGTAGATCAGACTCTGTTCTCAAAAATTAATGAACACTGTCCCTATCAATATACAATCTATTCAGAATGACTCTGGATGGTTATTTTCCTACTCTTGCACTGTGCATTCTTCAAGTAATTTACATAGGATGATAAATGATTTAGAAATCAATTTCAGCTACAGAAAGTCCAGTTTACCCATTACTTGTAGGAAAACATCACAGATACTTAAGTTTCCTATTATAGCCAATTTAATTTATGACAAAGAGAGCAATGTCATAAGATTTTCATCTGTCATAGGTACCAAGAGATAATGGAACACTAGAGGATATTACAACCATGAAACATGAAGAAGGAGGGAAAAAAAGTCATTTCCATTTATAGTGGAAAGTAAATATTTGAGATAATCAGCTAGTCAATGAAACTAGGATTAGGATTAGAAATGGAAGAGAAGAAGTAGAGGAGTTCCATTTTTAAACCACTATTGGTTAGTTCTGCATATGATGTAACTACAAGTTATAACAGAAAAAGAACAATCTTGGGGAAAAAAAAAAGCTGTTTATGGAAAATAAATCTGAATTCAGAGTCTGCTTATATATGAGACTGTGGAAGTTCTTTCAACTGCTTGTGCTAAACCCCCTCAGCTTCAATAATATTTCTTTCTTTGCCCAACTTTCATTTCTCTGGCCTGTTTAGATGGAACACCCTGCACAAAAGAGACCACAGCCTTCCACAGAGTAATAACATCCCAGTCTTTGGGGAAGAAGTTTGCATCTTTATTTGCATTTCCTGGGAAATGCTCGTTAGATTCTACTAGAAATTAACATATGTTATTACTGTCAGTCTCTCTTTAGAGATGTATTAAAAATTCTCAAATAATTCCAACTAGCCAAAAGGAGATGGCATTTCTAAACTGGGGTCTGGTGAAGGTAGCACCGTGGGATGAGACTTCACCATGCAGAAGAGGTGAGGTTAGCTAAAAGGCTTCACCACAGTACAAACCCTCCACAAGTTCTCCTCTCCACTCTTTTGCTATGCCAAATTTTCAGGTTCTAGATTTTATTTTGCTTTTCTGCTGTATCAGTTATCGAGGTATTTAGGGGATTTGTTACTAAGTAGATACCTTGACTCGGCTTAGAAAAAAGGATCAGTTCGTTCATGTCATCCAACACTGGGCAATTGACAAGTTACAAAGAAAAAAATGTTATTTTAATCAAACCACAAAACCAGATTGAAGCCAACAGCTGCAGCAAGGAAGGGAAGCTGAAAACCATTATACAATTTACCAAGCATCAGTGAGCAGGCTACAACTCAGTACTGTGCTCCGGCAGCTTGGTTTTTTTCTGATGCTAAAAAATTCAGTGCTTCATTGTTGATGATCCAAAAATGGCAATTTGCTTCTCTTTTCTTTAAAAATTACATACTGAAAATGAAATGGAGCAAGAAGACAGAGACGATCTCTAAATGGCTGTTACAGGATAACTACGGAAACATCATGTAAGTCTATTCTTCCTGATGGGCTTTCACTTAAATACAAAGCCTGGCTTATCATGGTTAATGATCAGCACTTAGCTGTCCTCATCAGCACTGGGCTGAAATAGAATAAAACATTTATCTTTAGATCTTTATCTTTATGAATTAATTCTGTTACCGTCTAGACATCCCTCAAAAAATTTCTCTTAACTTTAGACTTTGAAGTGGTCTTCTTGTAGTAAGATGGGGCTAGTCACCCTCATTAAATTAAGGGTTTTGCATGATTGGAATATTCGGGTTACACTGTATTTTAATGCTGTTGCCTTTCTGGATGGTTCTTGGACACATATGCCTTTTCAGATTGTGCCTGTACTGTGCCAGGAGCTGCACAAATACAGCACAGATCAAAAAGACAAATGAAAAAGCAAAGTTTTTCCAATTTCTTTTATTTTTCCCCTGGGCCAAGCAGTTAAAACCTTAGTATTTCCAACCCCACTTCTACACCTCAGGCCTAGAAGCAGCCTACCTATCCACCCCTAATGGTAACAACATCATAGGTGCTTCAGTTCATACAGCAATGAAAGAACAAAGTGATTTCAGTGGATTCTGAACACAGCCCCTTTCACTTCTGCAACCCTAACACAAGACCCAAGGCCAAAAGTGAGCCACTAAAGGTGGCACCAAGAGCTGGACAACAGAGCAGCTTCTGCTTTGCACAAGTCAGCCCCTGCCACTAACAGAAACACATTGACTTTAAACATCCTGCAGGCTGATAGTTAAACATTCCAGGTGTAACACCCACTGCCCAGGGGTGCAAGGGCTTTCCTGAATGGAAAGGACCATAAATCTGAATCATGACTTAATGCAGGCTGTGGTTTGCAAAGTGCTGGAATATTGATGTTGGTTTCCTCCTCTAATACCATGTATTAATTCAGATAAGCTGATGTTAGCATCTTCTTGGCAAGCAAGCCACAGAAAATCAATATATCCAAAAAATGAATTCTTTATTTATGCAGTACAGCTTAGCATAGGAGATCAATTTTACTTCTCCACCTGCCATTTAAGTTAACATAACTCCATAATAATGCTGATGTCATTATCTGAAATGCTAGTACTTTAGCCCTTTTTTTCTATATCATTGAAAATAATTTAGTCAATATGTTTGCTTACAGATGGCAATTTTCCAGAGGAGGCAGAGAAATTAACCTAGAGCCAGATGTCATCCTGTAATTGTTTACATATTGTAAAATATCCATTTATTTTGTTTGCTCTTTGTGGTCCAGCTGATTTTATCATTGTGGTTTATATGGCCAGGCTGGAGGCAAAAATTAAGGATCTGACCAGCTGCAATTTTTCTCTCACAAGTGTCCTTAAAATACCCTGACAGGTGCTTTGATTTATTTTCTTTTTTTAAGAAAGAATTTTTTTTTTAAAGGCAGCTAAGAAAATTGAGCTGTGCTCAAAGTTGGCTCAGCAAAAGTTTGAGTGGCATTGTCAAAATGGAGCTTGCTTTCTTGAAGGCAGTGTGGGACTCTGGGAAGGTTCATCTTCTAAGCTCCATTTTTCTTCCAGGCAGCCAGGATGACCCTTTGCCCATCCAATAATTCCACAGCAGAACAGGTTGTGGAACATTAGATGTGATATTTTGCTCTTGGTTAGACACCTTGGAGTATGAATAGCCCAAAGTCTGCCAAGCTCTCCTCATGGGCTTAATTCAAATCCCTTTTACAATTCAAGAGGCATGAAACTTTACATGTTGAACAATGTCTAGCAGAAGAGTAGCTGAAGGACCTAACCATGAAAATCAAGATCTGTGGACATCACATGAGCAAATGGCACAGAATTATTTCTTCTTCTTTAATAAGCACCTTGGGAGTCTGCTCATCTGGAAAACCTCCTGGGAAGCATCTTAAATAATTCATATACTCTATCAATGCCACCTGGAAAAAAAAAATCTTCATTACAGATTCTTATTTGCTTGTTTACTTTAAGGTGAACACAATCATCATCTCCTCAGTCTTGGCTTTCCAAACTAGCAAATGTTCTCCTATCAATAGGAACAAAGACAACTGAGCAGCTTCCTATACGAAAGGCCCCCAACTTCTGGTCTATGGAAGTCTCAATAGTCATCACTGTCATTATTTTTAAAACAGAAATATGGAAATCAGAGACTACATCAAAATAAGGCACTGAAGTGCAGACATTACAATAACAGCTCAAGATCCTTGAAACTTATCTAGCACTGTCATTTTAGGGATAAAACTTCAGATGTTCAGACATCTGGAAAGGAACTCTGCCAGAGAATCTTCACAGAATTTTGCTTAGTAGCTGCAACCAGCAGCTCCACTTCTGACTTCCAACAGAGATTATATCAGACATTGATTTTAACTCGCAGAAGAAAGTACATGTTGATATGCCTGCAACAAAAGCAACTGATTGTACCTCTCAAAAAAATACCACTTAAAAGGGAACGAGAAAAGAGCTTGACTTCTCAGAGACAAAAGTTTTATCTATCATGCTATTACCTTAAAAGAGGGAAAAAATCATCTTATTGCGAAGCTGCCGACTTTAATCTTTCTGAATTGGTTTGAAATACATCTTTACAGTGAAATGAAATATGTGGGTTTCTGTATAGTAATTTCTAAACTGGGGAGGGGGTCCCTCTTTCTTTGCTTTCTTTTCAGCTGAACTTGTTTCTAGCAATTTACTGCTGTCTCATGATTGCTGAACAAAGGGCACACTGTAACATTTGCTGAACAACCACGATTGCTAAGAATTAAGTGCTAAAGATTTCTAAATTGTGTATATTTTTATCGTTCACCAGTAGCCTGGATATGCTGAGCTGAAATGACTGCAGCAAGTGCCAGCAAACTTCGGTAGCTGTCCAGGCTGCACTCAGGATGAACTCCTACCCAAGAGCAGGCTTCTAAGTACATTTTGTCATTTTACATAACCCAGTGAAGGACCAGAAATAGCTACAGATGGGGCTGGGAAGATGTTACTTTACCATAGGAAGCAAGAAGTGAGAGAGAGAGAGAAGGAAAACCAACAGCAACATGGGGAGGGTGAAGACAGAAACCACAGCGATGGGATGCAGAGCCCAGGCACCTCTTCTGCCCAGCTCTGTCCTACTGTCAGAGCACAAATGTGCCTAAAGACTCCAGAGTGACCATCCAACCCAGCAGGCCAAGTCACCTTGACGTCTCCATTGCTGATTTTTGTTGAAATGTTTGAAATGTTATGTATCTCCCTCCAGATTAAATTCTTCATGTCTCGGTAGGTTCATCCACCACCCCTAGAAGTATTGTTGCATTCACTGTGGTGATGATTATATATTTGTGATTGGCTGCAGTTATAGGTGGCAAGCTTCAGCTTGCTAGCCTGTCTTTCAGAGGAGATCCCCTTCTTGCTGAAAACAGGCAGCCAGAAAAGCACTTTCCTTTTTCTCTCCACTTTCACAAAAAAATTCTGTATCTACAACTTCACAAAATAAGTCTTCCTTCACAGCACGTCCACCTCTCACAGGGGCAGGTTAGTGCTGGAACCATTCCTATATAGATATATTTGTAGGATTTGGTTTTTAACAAAAAAAAAGGGCTACACCTAGTTTCGTGATTGTATGCCTTGCAACAGTATTGGCTGTGTTCTCCATATGGACTTTTGTTTTAAAAATAAAGGCACAGATTAACATTAAAAGGTCTCAAACGCCAAATAGTGGTTGAAAAGTAATTTTTCCCAGAGCCTGTATCCTATTCATATCTCAAAATATCGTTCAGAACTTGAAAAACACATATGGAAAATACGTGAAAACAACATTTCTATTCTGGAGAAAGTTAAGCTAAACAGAATAAAGATTTGGATGATCTATTCAGTTATTTTCTCCTCTAGGCACCCCTCATCATTCACTCCCTGCCACTCACCACCCAGGGGACAGAGGTAAGCACAGCCCACCAGGCATCTCCTAGGTCCCCCTTACAAGAAGAGATGAAAATGACAATCTGCTGCCATTTCTTCCCCAGCCCACCACCTAAAGCACCCTCCCACAACATCTTCCTTTCATCTGCATCACATGCCTGTTTTCTAGCTGTGGAAACTGAGGCAATTCTTTCCATTCAGGTGATTGTTTTTAAACTCCCTGGCAGCAGAAAGATGGACAGTCTGCAGTGGCTGTTCCTGAATACATTCATTTTTGTTCAGCCCTGTAGGAATGCCAAGCCTGCTCAAAAGAATATTTACTAATACTTAAGCTAAGAAAACTCCATTTATTTAAGCATTTAATGCTTTGTTTGTCCTCAAAGCAAAAGGAGCATGCCAGACCAGGAAAATTTTTGGCTTCTGTTTGATGTTTAAGTACTAGATCCTGAGATTTTACTATTTCACTTTTGCAAAGCTGCTTTTCCTCAGCCTTCGCCGCTGCCTCCGAAAAGGTGCAAGTTGCCATGGCAATGTGAGTCTCCATGGCAATGCACCACACAGCAGGACATCATGGTGTCAGCACGGACACCGCCACGGAGCACACGTCCTGGGGGACTCCTGGGTAACTGAGACTTTGTGTTTGTAAATACATCACACTATTCACTGGCTTCCGTCTTAAAGGTAGGATAGGAAGAAAACACAGTCAAAAAAGTAAGCGTCTGGAAAACAGAATAAGGAAAGAGCTAAGAGGGAGAGGAAAACCAGCTGTTGGGATTTGAGAGAAGCTTGTATTAATTGAGCCTGTTTAAAGTACAGTTCCACCTTGAATAGTGGATAGCTCAGCTCTTAATTAACCTTCTCTACGTTACCCTGTGGGGCCTTAGAATAAACAACTTCTCAGTAAGTTACTAAGAGCAGTGACTCCTCACCATCCATTCCTCTGCAAACCTTCCCCCATTTTGGTCTCCACCTCCTCTGAGTTTGAGTCTTTTTCCCCAGAAAACTGACTGCCAGTGACTCATCTTGGCTCTCACCCTTGGACTCTCCCTCCATTCTGTAGCTTTTCTCCTCCTTCTCTGCACAGTCCCCTCTTCTCCTTTACCTGCACAGTGATTTCATCCCACCTCCTGATCCTTCT
>NW_008607735.1:45366-46229 GCF_000691845.1 Merops nubicus | reverse complement strand
CTTGGCCCCCTCTTTCCTTTCATCCAATCCAGCTGCTTCCCCTTAGACAGTAGAGATGTATTTTACTCTCTCAATAAAATTTTTAAAAAGTCTGAACATACTTATTTCTCCAGCTAGTGCCTCATCTCCATTTCTTTTCTAAATTCATACAGATGACTTCATTGTTTCTGCCCTCCCATGTCAACGGTCTGTGTGGAGAGGAGCAGCTCCTGATGTCCTTTTCTCTTTCTGCACATCCTGTCCCTGGGGAACCTCATTCAGAAGTACAAGCTCAGCCATGCCAACAGCTTGCAGAGCTGCCTGTACTTCTGCCTTTTCCCTTAATGAAAATTACACAGGCTCTAAAGATTAAATCACTTTCAGGATGGGATTTTCAAAACTGTTCATTCGCTTGAAACAGATTAGCAGATACTTCCCTGCCCATCACCCATTCTTATGTATAAATTACTGACACTCACATTAAAAAAATGGCTGGTAAGTACTTAACATGCAACGTCAAACCACCTGCGACATGGTTCATGACTTATTAATCACCAAGCCCTAGAAATACAGACCAATTATTTTTACAAAGAGTATCCTGCATATCTTTTGTCAGTTTTAAGTCTACAGACTACACTGAAGAAAAAAACATTAGGATCCCCTATATATATCATCCATAAATTTGAATAAATCTCATCTCTTTCCAGTACTATTTCTCTTTCTAGGCAAGGGTGACATTTCTTTGCTTAAATATCCTTTCAGTTTCCAGGTACCTGGCCAGTATTTGATTACAAATACAAATAAAAGTTTATGTAACATACTGCTGGAAAACACCAATAAATCTGCCACGAACTTACAAATGAAAGCCATGCAGGAGAAAATAA
>NW_008607735.1:0-45335 GCF_000691845.1 Merops nubicus | reverse complement strand
CCCTACACATGGAAAATGTGGGGAGTAAAGCAAGCAGGAGCCAAAGGGATTAACAGAAGTTACAAAAATGAGAAAGAAGGTGAAAGGAGATTAAAACTTGGAGAAAGATATTTACTCTGCATTCTACTGGAAGACAACAGACATTTCAATGTGTTAAGGAATACTATATTCATGTCCACTGTTAGAATTCCACTGCTTTGAATCAGGCTGAGATTTCACCACACAACACAGCATGTGCTTAATTCTACACGCACTGAAAACAAATTGCCAAACGTAGACCTTACTGGCCTGCTTTTCTGTGTGGTGGAGCCCCCAGAAGCTGCTTGAAGCAACAATAAAATAGTATAAACCAGAATCAGCCCAGATTTGAAATGGTATTCAGCTTCAGTTATAGACAGAATCCCCCCACGCAGACCAGCCTTTAACTAATTAATATAACACACCCTGGTAGCATCGAGGATTGATTGCCCTCAAAGATCAACCTTAGGTGGAGCTCCAGACTGAGCCAAGATGACAACTGATGCCAAGAACTGCATCACAGCCCCAAGGGCTGAGCAGCAAGAGGAGGGGACCTGGTTCTCCTGCCTCTGGGAAAGGGGAGGAGAACGAGATGGGAGGGTGGAAGACAAATGATCATCATATTACACCACCAGCTTCCCTGGTCGTACAGATTCCCAGCTGCTCTGTAACTCAGAGCAGTGAAGCGGCTGAGATGCTGCCAGGAAAACGTCCCTTCGTGCTGACACACCAGCTCAATATTTGTAGAAATGTCATTAAAGGCAGTGACACTGTCATTTAGCTTTCCAAGGAGGGAGATTACACAAATACCTCTTACTGCTTTCCACTGCACTTCTTAGCCATTCATCCAAGTTCCTCTGCCAAATGAGTCCCTACGCTCAGAGCAAATACCATCGGAGGCTAATGAGCATTTGCTTAGAGAGGGGTTCAAATGCCTGGGCCACTGAATTATTGGAAACCCCGTTCTGACTGCGACAAGGGGCCCAATTAGTACCAATTGTAATGGCAAGTTTTGTAACTTGGACAACTGTCCACTGGGAACTGAACTGGGACAAAGCTCCAAACGGTTAACTAAAAATAATCAGGTCCATAAACTTCATTAAAGTCTGCTCCTTGAATTCAGGCTTAGTTATGTGGCAATAAGCTGTTGTGGCAGAAAGAATTTAAACCTCACTTGCCTATTTCACAACCAGAACAGGGACAAACATGTATTTCACTGTGCAGGGGTACGTGCATGCCCAGAATAACCAACCAGCTTTTATGAGCTCACATTAAATAGCACTGAGGCAGCTTTTGTTCCTGTAATATCCTACCAGCTCCAGCACCACCCTGGAGGTGTGACGAGCTTGTATATCACATTTTTATCCTACTTATTTTCATTGCTAATCTAAAGAAAATTTTTATTATTACTGTGTGAATAATCAGCCCAGAAGAGGAAGAGAATAATTGTGCTGCTAGAAGCAAGCAAGCTAAGTTTCCCTGTTGGCCACTAACAAATACAATGTTAGATTTGTGATCCTTCCAGGTGAAGCCCATATGTGGGATTCCTGTCTGCCTCGACAGTAATTTTCTGCTGAAACTGGCCTCTAGATATTTGAAATGGGATAAAAACTATACACACATTTGAAACTGTCTTTCACAAAATTATCTGCAACCCCTCAAAAATAAACAAGCCAGGACGGGCAGCACAGTTGACGTTTGGTAGCAGCTACAGGCGTAAGTAACTGCTTAGCTGAAGAAAGCAATGGGAAAAGAAGCCTTTAAAATTAACTCACAAGGAGTCAGCATAACATTTAACACACTGCTCTTGTTGCTCCGTGGAACCTGTTAGCATCCCTATGGCAGACAGGCTTATGCAGAATATTTTCTTACAGTTTGAGGGACCTCCAAAAATAACCAAGAGCAACACTTCCACAGCACTAGAATCCACTGCAGCCTCTGCTTTCCCCCTCATAAGCTATTTTATCTACAGAGCAGCACATCAATATCTGTATTTCAATCCCTGACTCCAGGGGTGCATTTATTGTTTCAACATCAATCAACTCTCCGCTCAAAAAAAAAGCTAAAGCAGCTCCTGCTTCCTTATTTCTATTTTCTCAACTGCACTTTCCCCCCCGCTGTCCCTGCAAGAGCTTCCCCAAAGCATCCCTCTGCTTTCTGAGCTGATTGCAGCTTTCTCCAGGAGAGAAGCAGCTGATTAGTCCCAGCCAGGATTGTGCTAAAGAACCACCCTGTGACCTGCATCAACCTCAACCATGAGGGCTTAGGAACCTTTTCCTGAAAGCAAGTTATTACAAAATCAGCTACTGCTGCTTTCCCCGATCACTGGTCGACTGTCAGATTGCACAAATCACTCGTTTCACCCAAATTTCATCTACTACAATGCAACAAAATGATGCCTACCCCCTTTTGGGTTTGGCATCTCCATTTTGTTTCATTCTGGGTGCCCTGTTTTGTCTCTCTCCCTTGCAGTTGTATACCCTGCTCAGTATTTCGCACAATGTTGGGCTCAAACGAGGCTTTACAAAAAGTTTACAACTTTTCCTTCCATTCCAGGGGACACTGATTCATTGGAAAGCTTTCAGCACAGGTTGTAGATGTGCCAACAGGATGGAAAATTATAAATACTGGGAGATTAAACCAATCTTTCACATCTAAGGGAGTCAGTCCTTCGATAGTCTTTGAAGCCCCGTGCTTTAAATTGTGAATTTAGAGCTCAGAAATCTAGAGCTGAAAGATCCCAATAATAAAACATCATAAGCAAATGGGTGAGATTGAAATGGTGCTATTAAGCTTTATTATGCCCTAGGTGCTTTGTGACTCAAATGGATTTTGACTGAGTGTCACATTTTTACAGGACATGTCAAATATTTATTATGCTTTGTCACTCAGCTTCTGCCAGGTGCCACTTACAGACTTCTGTGCATAACACTTTTATTGCCAGTTTGTTTGGCTTCATTTCCATAAACCGTTCAGTTGCCATAATCTCCTGCATATGTCAAAGTAACAAATACAAATTATAAAGAATTTTTTTTCTTTCTCATATGCTTGACACTTTAGCTCCAGAAATCTCTCCACATGTTAAATCACAACATCTTAAGATTGCATTGGCAAGAAAAAGCACATCTGGGTGATTCTGCAAACATCAAGCACCCACATCACCCTATGGCTCCTGCAAGTAAGTGAAAGAGGAGAATTAGGAAGAGTGCAGCTACACTTTAATATTAGGTAGGCACGATTTCCTTACTTCTGTTCTGAAGAGCTGGAGAACATGATGCTGCATAGATCAATTGACCCACCCAACACAGGTTTCCTGTTGTGCAGTGAGCAGGTTCTGAGGGTTTGGGGTTTTTCACCTCAGAAAATGGGGACCTTTAATTTTTACTGGAGTAAAAGCAGAATTCTGCATTTCAAATGTAAACCCCACATTTCATTAAATAATGCATATGCACTATTAAAACTATCTAGTACAAGGCATAATTGGCGTCCGGGAGTCAATTACTTTGTTCATAAAGTGCTTGGCTCTATAAAGGCAGAGACAAAATTCAGGCTACAAATCAGTTACACTGTTAATCCTTGACAAGCCTCACTGGCATGATTTGGTTCAATAATTTTTATTCATTTATTTATTTTATGAGTGGTTACATGTTTCCTGGTTTCAAGGTCAATTCTTAATTATTTCCCTACCTGGGAACTATAAATCAAGAAGTGAATAACTGATAAGTAGTCCCAAGAATTAAAGGAAGGAATAAAGACATGGATTAGCTGCCTTGATGAAGTATCAGGCTCTGAAAACATACCAAAGCAGGTTTCACAGGAACTTTCTGAAATATCTGATGCACACAAAAGCTTCCACCGATTTTCTATGGAGGCAGCAAAGTAACTTCTGCCAAATTGAGGAATAACTTCAGCCAGCTCAGAGTTACAAACAAAAGTTGTAACAAAGCCCTAGGTCAACTAAATACTCTCGGGCTGATTTTGTAAAGAAGTCAAAGTCCCACCTGAGTCCATTTTTGTCTCTTACTGTCCAATGCTGCCCGTACTTTATGAGGCTAGACAAGTTAAAGTCAGTGGTTAAGTCTGAAGTGGGGGAACTGCATTATCACACAGGACTTTAGACTGATCCCATGAGAGAACATCACTTCAAATACCTGTTAAACCAACAAGAAGCTGCAACAGCCCCGTGTAGCTGGAAACTGGCAGTTGCTAATTGCCTCCCTTCTCAATTTGCTGAGAGCAGCATCCGCTAGATGAAAAAGTGCTTGTTCTGATAATTAAATTATAACAAAGAGTCGACAGATACTTGTGAAATTTACATTTTTATATCAAAGATGACATTTGATTGTGATAATCCAAATGCCTTGAAATCTGTCTTTTCAGCACTAATGACTCTTACAGTAATAAACACCTTGTGCTGTGACCCTTGCCAGGCTCTTTGTAAAGTTGAGGGGACGTTTATTGCCATGTATATGCCCATTCTATTAAAGTTACTGCCTAAAATAACCATATTCCTTCAGCTGCCTTAGTGGATTTATCCAAGTTTTTCTGATTTTATACCTTTGTGGTGGAGAGACTGCGTGTGTGAGAGTTTAGTATGCTGTAGAACTCCTCATGAAAAAAGATCTTGGAACATCTGCAGATACACAACATGGAGCTTATTAATAATACTCTGTAGCTAAAGGCTACAGACAAAATTGGAGACCCAAATACAGAGCACTTTGAACAGACGTAAGAATGCTAAATAACCATTTCTGGGTGTTATGCCTTTTGCTAAATTAGTTATCTGCATCATTGAGCAAGGGTATGAATATGAAAACAAAAAAAATCTGCACACACATGAACAGGTCATTATTTAAGTACAAGTACATATTTCTTTGGGGAAGTTGTTCCAGAAGAGAACAAAACAACAAAGCCTATGAATTATTCTTTTTTTAAACCTTTTCCAAATCTCCATTTCTCAGCCAATGGCTACTTGGATACGAATTACTAAGAGCAATAAAAATTTCAGCCACAGCTCTGGATCCTTGCTGTGGTACAGACACACATCCGATGGGGCTCTCTCTGCCCTCAATCCACCACCACTATAATTAAGCAGTTACAGAGGTTACAGAGCAGGTCAGTAGCAGAAAAGGGGAACAGAAATGCTACAGTAGAGGAACCCCTGAACCTGCAATAGGTCTCCTTGAGACCTTTCAAATTCCACTAGCAGGGGCAGGGTGGTGCAAGAAGGGAGGGGGAAGAGAAGATGATGGAGAACAAAAAGCAAAAGAAAGAACCAAATAATCTAAAGCTTACTTAAAGCTCAGGGGTTTAATTTTAGGGAAAATTTAATTAGTGTTGACATTTAAATCACGATGGAGGATAAAAAAGGAGTAAAGTACCCAGCTTGCTATATCCCTTCTTTGCACCCGGAGTTTTCTTGCATGTCCCTGAAGTTTTGTTTCTTTGCAAATCTCATTTCAAATCTCGTTGAGGCAGTGAGGTTTTATTTAAGGGTAGGAGCATGTAAGCAAAGAGAATGGTGGAGTAATAACATGCCTAAGGACAGAGGAGCAGAGAAGAGACTAACCGGGCATTGGGGCTAACCAACCATCAAGAGAACCTTGTCAAGAATGGAACACGAAGGAAATTTACTCAGCCTTAAGTAAAGGAAATAAAGAACACGTCAAAAACATCACCCTAAACTGTGAAAGAGCCAGTGTCAGCAAAAGGCAGATAAGGCAGTGTTATTGTAACTCAGCCTTTATTAGTGCCACTAGGAAAAAAAGAGAAATTCCACATCGGAGTGCAATGTTATTTTTACACTGACCTTGATAACTCATGCTTAAGTGATTAGCAAATCCCGTGGCAAGAGCCTGATGAGCAAAAGAGGCTGGTGTAAGAGAGCCTGGGCAGTTGGGGCCAAACCATACATTTGGAAAAAATCCTTTTTGGCAAATCAATAAAATTTGACAATGGATTTGAAGTGCGGAAAAGAGGAAAGCAGAACAAAAACTCAGAAGTGAAGTTTTTCCTCCTTTCCACACTCTTGGCATCTTTCTCAGTTTTTTTCTCTTGCCATGCTTGACAGAAGCTCTGAGCTTTGGGGGAAGGGGTGATATGAAATCACAACAGTTGTCTGATGAGCCATTTCCATTGAACACCATGACTTCACCAGGAGCTGAGCTCTTGGCATCTTCTGCCATCAACCATCAAGTTCATCCCTGATCTGAAAGATAATTTGAAATCAAACCTAGGAAAGGCAGCAGAGAGGCTCCAGCTGGGCAGATGCAGTGCCACACAGCAGTCCAGCCCACCCTTGGGTTTAGGTTCAGCATCTGGTGCCCCTGAACACACCCAGGATCTCTGGGAGTGTCCTGAGCACGTTGTCTGTGTAGGGAATGCAAACCAGACACCACCCCACAGCACGTTCCTTTCACAGCAGGAGAGAAACACAACAGCCAAGGTGCCATCACCTTCAGTTTCAATATCACACTGCCACAGCTCAAATTCTCCTGAGCTTAAAACAAACACTCCTGGGCAGAAATCAATAAAAATCAAATGCAAACAGTCAACAAGGCTGATGAACACCTGTACTTCATATGCTCACTGTCTTATTTATTTAGCATTTATTTATAAAGCCTTTCTTCCAGGGGAAAATCAAATGGCAGCACATTCCCCATGGGAGGTGGATTTTTTTTCTCTCTTGCTTATGCGATACCAAACATTGTTTGCATTACACAAGAAGGAATTTGTCAGTGTTACTTTTATTGACATCAATTAGTCCTTTATTACATTTTCTGAGATTCATTATGTGCAGTAATTAATATACCAGGCTACCATTCAAAATCAGCATCTGTTTAACATTTATGCAGGAAGTGAACTGAAAATACAAAAAAAACCCACCCTCACATCTACAGAAAACCCAAAACATACAGCTAGGTTCCTCCAAGACAAATGAGGATACTGGACTTGGCACAAAGAAAAGGCATGAAGAAATAACTTGCTGATAAGGTTGGCCCACATAAAATGTGTGCAGGGTTTTTGAGTTTTTAGCCATTTAATTACTGAGCCTCAAATTAGCTAATGGAAGATAATTATCTGAAATTAGATTAACTTATACATATTTTTCTGCTTTTGAAGTAACTCTTGAAAATTGTTAAATCTCTCCTTCCCTGAGAACTGGCACCTTGGGCTGCTATTCCTCATCCACCCTTTGATTCTGGCCTTACAGACCATGCATATATTTTCACAGATGACTAAGTGTCTTTAATATTCTCCATGAATAAAGCATCAAAAGCCTACTGAAATTAAGACTAGTCAAGAAAGCACTGACACTTTAATTGTGAGCAGTTTTTGAAAGGTCCTTAATTACAAATTGGAAATGTGTGTGATAAGAGAATCATTCAAACTGTACACTGAAATGATTTCATTACACACAGGTCCTCTCGAGCAATCGAACACAGTCATTAAAGAACCCACATATTTAAAGCAATGTTTCCTTAATGGAAGGGGAAATCATCATGTAACAGTTTGTTTGCCTTTGCTGTTTGAATCCTAAGCCCAGAACTCTTTTCACTTGAGATTAAAACTCACATTTCACTGAAACACCCTGCCACAATTCAATGCAGGTTTTTTTCTGATTTGTCTGAGCTGGCTCCTCAGATTTCCCCATGACAAAACCTCTTTCCCCCCTCCATGCCTTATAAGACCCTTGTTTTCTCCATCTTTAGGACAAGGGTCAATGGATGCAAACTAGAACCCAGGAAGTTCCACATAAATATAAGGAGAAACTTCTTTCCTGTGGGAATGATGGAATGCTGGAGCAGGCTGCCCAGGGAGGTTCTGGTGTCTCCTTCTCTGGAGAGATTCCAAGCCCACCTGGATGTCATCCTGGGCACCCTGCTGTGGGTGACCTGCTGGAGCAGGGGGGATGGATGAGATGATCTTCAGAAGTCCCTTCCAAACCCCGCTGTGCTGGGATTCTGTGAGCTTTTGGACACCCCAGTCTCACTTTGGGATGACTGAACTTCAGTGAAGAGCTGGAAGGACCATTCCCCTGATCCAGTACTTGGGTACTGCAGTGGAAGGGGTCATGTGGCTACTGAAAGAGGGATGGTTTAGGCCAAACTGTTCATAGTACTCCCAAGAGCAAAGCGAGTGATGCAAGTCGGAGAATACCCAAAACAGTTCCTGCATTTGCTCTTTGCAGGAAAGTTGGTCCAGCTTTGACAGAAACAGCAGGCTCCTGACAGCTTGTTTGCTTTGGATGTTCTGCTCTTTCTGAACCAAGCTTGGTGCAAGATGGAAGAGGGGAAATGCCAAAGGTGCTCGTTTGCAGCCCGCCACGTGGGGCAGGTTCCAGCAGCACAGCACCATGATATTACCTCAACCAGCCACACCAAGCATGAGGTCCTCTGCCAAACAACACAGGAGAGTTTTCAGAACCTTATGGACACATAGCACAGGAGTCTGGAGAGATGCATTCAGTATCACTGCTTTTCAGCAAAGCCTAACCAATATTCTGCCAGGTACCCATTAAAAATCCCAGAAAAACTAAAGCCAAGTATTGAATCCATCACATGGAACCAGGGACAACGTTCCCCTCTCTGTACTAAGCGTCTGTTGTCCCTTTAATTGAACACCTCATCCTTCACACAGCAGGGAAAACCTACCCAGAGGCATGACTGACTGGATGAAGGGTCAGTGGGTAGCACTACCAGGCAGCTTACCACTGAATATTAAGTTTATTCAACTTTGATCCAGGGCTTCTCAAAATACAGATGATTCTTTGCAGAGTGGCACCACAAGACACATGGTACCATGACTCCTGACTGCTAAAACTGGAATGATCCTATTTGGAGCAGTTTTCCCCAAAGTCAGAATGGTACATCCAGGTATTCCAGATTTTGGAAGAGAGCAGTACTTAAAAAGGGGTAGATCATATATGCCAATTGCTCCTCACACAGAACAAACAGTAGTGTTTATGTAAGAGGGTTATTCAAGCACATTAGTGCTATTAGGTATGAACTTTGGGATCAAAAACCCAACTGCAAATAATGGTGTATTTGCCTACAGAGGCCTTGCTCTGGGGTTAGTAAATACAGTGAAACTGGTCCCTCAGCTTTCACACAGCTCATACACTGGGACAGTCCATGAGTTTAAAAGGATAAAAGCTCCTCAAGGTAACACATAATGAACTGCTTAAAAAAAAAGAATTGTCAAGAAACACTGAAAGTGTTTAACACTTCATCTAAACTTATTTCATTAGCAATGTTTCAAAGACAGCTTTCCTTCCCAGTCCTTGACAAAATGTCCAAGAGTGCAATTTAATTACAAGTCACAGGACGATTTGCTTGCTAATTGTTTGTCTTGAGGGGAGCACGACTGATCAAAGGTGTAGAAGTATCCACCGTGACATATTTCTGACTTAAAAACCCAAAGCTGACCTTAAAAAGGCACTTATAAGTCATACTGAGTAAGTAGAAACCAGGCAACCTGGTCCTGCAAGCACTGGAAAGCAGTGCACCATTTCTTCTGGGAGCACTTGTTACTGGTACCTGGCCTATGTCATTCAGCTGCTTAGAAATGAAATATAATAACACTACCAACCCTGTCTCTTCACTGCCACCATCTGCTTTTGAGTTCTGCACTGTTCCACCACACCTCAGAACTCATTAGGCTACGAAGAGTGTCTAAGCATCCCATGGATATTAAGAAGTGTAGCCTGACACTAACTGCACTGGGAAAGATGACGTTGATATAGAGGGAACTGAACTCCAGAAGGTAAAAGCTTCGGCTGGGGTCACACTGGGCACCATGGCTGAGCAAAGAATGGAATGTTTTGCTCGAGTTCCTGATGGTTGCCTTAAATCCATGAACTGTTTTCTTTGGTGGATTGAGATCTTCAACTCCAAGGACATGCAGATTCCCACCCTTCTTCCCCCAGTTCTGCTCTTCTTGGCATGTGGCAATTGAGATTTTCTGCTTGCACTACTGAGAAGGATGCTTTATGAATTGTGAATACAGAGGCATTTCAAGCACAAGTTAAACCAGCTGAAATGAGAAGATATGTATGTTTAATGAAGTGGCACCACCAGAAGAAATAAAATGTGCACAGAAAGTTAAAAAAACCCACCCCTTGCATTTTCTAGGTGTATGGAATTTACAGCAAAGCATAAACTTCAGGAATTAATGGAGGAGTTAACCTGGACTTTTAACAGGATTGGCAAAAACCTTTTATTCCTATGGGAAAGTTCCACTCATTGCACTTGATAGAACCTCTACTACATTGACTTGATTTCCATCTGAGTGTCAGAATACTCCAAAGGGACAATCAAACTAAGTGTTGAAAGTGCCAACACTTCTTTTTCCCTCTTTCTTACAACTTTTGCATGATCAAACCATTTCTACATGTAGTTCCTGTTAGAAAACATCATCTCCCATAAAACTTATCCCTCTTTTTCTACTACTTTTCTACAAAACGAGCGGCGTTCACCCATGTTTTCTTCATGAAAGATGAAACTCTTTCTCTTTTTTGTGTGAAAAAGCTGAAATTTGAACAGAGCGTCAATATAAAGTCATTTAAAAGTAGCAGAAAACTAAAACTGCTATCACTTGCCAAAGAATAAAACACACTTAGAGTAGCTGCCAGCCCATTTGCTGGGATGTGAACACCCCTGACTCCCTACTTCAGTGGGCTTTTTCATCCATTTTACAGAATTGCAGCCATATTTATTTAAATTGCATTGCTTCTGATTTTGAATGGCATCACTATAAAACGATCAAACTTTGAGAAGAATAATGTTTTCTGATAGAATCTGAATTTCCTGAAAGGGAGAGAATAACGACAGCTTCATTGTACGTCTCTCTGCCATAGATTCCCTTCACAAAAAGGTAAATCACTCCACTTTTTTGCCTTCAGTGTTTTTGTCACCATTACATATCTGCAAGTTTATTATTAGTACCTCTAAAGTCGATGGCTTGCCACAATTATCTTTGCCTAAATGGATTTGAGCAAGACAAGAATAACTCCACTCCAGGTGACGGGAATAAACTTGTGCATTATGCTAAACAATAACATCTATGAAAAGAGAATTAAGCACATTGTGTGCATGGTAATTAACACTTGCAGTGTGAAGATAATAGCTGTAATCTTCTGACCTGTGTTATGTGGGAGGTCCAACTGTTACACTCTCTCTTCATGGGCTTCATTTCATATTCTACAAATGAGAAGACACTGCAGCTCACTGCCCATAAACCTGAATACCAAGTGCTGTTGAGGGAAAGTTTGGCTTGGTGCACACTAAATGACAATCACAGGTACAGGCACCAGTTATGTTAAGAAAAATTTCTGGTGAAAACCTAGGGAGAAAGGAGGAACACCAACTGACACATTGGCCACCTGCCTATAACCAGACAACTCCTCTAACAAAGGCAACACAGGCAACACTCTCTGCTCCTGTCCCTTCCACATCATTTACCACCTACAGGTCAGAGCCATGAACCAGAGGCTTATTTTCCTTCACTACACCTACAGAACCTTTTGAAGAACAAGTGAAAGAAGTTGGCGTATGAAAACTCACTGACCACTTATTGTCCATCTACACCTACACGTGAACCCAGTTCAATTCAGCACATCCTAAGCCAGGCTTGGGGTCCAGCCTGGCCTCAATTATCATGTATTCACACCCACCTACACCTCAACCACTCAAAAGGCTTCATAGGATGATTTGTAGAAAAAAATCCTACAGATAGAACCATATTTCTATGATTCTATGAAATATGGAGTGTGCTAAGACAGTTGCTCACAAAATAGCTTCCTAGGCTAGAAATACATGAAAGGACTTGTCAATTTAAAGACATTCTAAATACCCTGGAAATCCCAATTTTAGAGAAGAAATAATCTCTGCGATGATAATCAGCAGAAGCAAATTAGAAAAGTTAGCATAGAATCCTGTAAAATATTTGAAAAAAGAAGCAAATCACCCAGCTTTTGTCCTCATTTCCATGATGTGATTCTTCTGGATAAACTTATTCATGCAGTGTTAATTACCCTCGTGCCCATTCCCAGTAGTTCAACTGGGAGGAAAAAAACTACATGTCATTTAAAATCCTCAATCGCAGTTTGCTGAACAGACATGAAGATCTGGAAATGATGAAGGACTAAACGTCTTTTGGCTAAAAACGATGGATTCTTTTTTTTCATGCTCTCTTCTTCCCTCTTTTTCACTTCAGTGCTAAGTTTTGGGTTGGTAATTTGAAGCATATTTGCAGTCTGAATGTTTAATATTTGTTGCATCTCAGTGCAACTCAATCCCGTGTAGCAAGTCAGAACAAATATTACGAACCAGTTCATTTCCATCAAAACCTCAAGACAGGCCTGAAATGGGACTGGTGAGGGGTTTATTTATGGCTTTATTATTGCATAATCCAAAGCAAATTTGCATATTTAACTCAAAAATGGCTGAAACTGGACACTCAAGCATCAATCACCTCAGAGGGTGCGTAAGGGATGGCTGCTCCAGGAACACCTAGAAATGTGCTGCAGTCAGTTGAACCGAGCTGATGTGCATATGCAGAATTTATGACTCTGAATTGATTCCAAACTACACTTTCCCAGTCAAACTTTGCAATACAATTTGATCTTTTAGATTCTGTAATTTCATCATTCTGAGTTAGCAACAGTAAATACTACTCCAAATGAATCCAGCTAGAAGAGCTCGACTGTAGCTCAGTTTAATGTTTTGATCCAAAGCTATTTCTCAAGTCTTTCATCTCTGTTTTGTTTTAAAAACAACTGAACACTTTCATTTTCTTTTGTAGGCAATGCAGACAGACATTAAATACTGTAGATTAAAAGAGTTCCTGCTTAGTCACTCCCTTCTCAGCTGCAAATTCCTGCATTCAAAGAATTTAAGATTTCACTGAGCCATGGCCTTTATCAAACTCCACATACCTTAGTTTTCTTTTGTGCATTCATATTGCATATCCACAGAACAATTAAGCCACAAGCATTGAACAGCCTCCAAAATTTGCTTGTAAGTCTGCATCTCCTGGTATTAATGTTCTCCAGGACCCATGAGCACTGCTGGTGTCACCTAACGTATCAGAACGAGATGGATGCCAGACAAATTATTTCTGCTCTGCATGTCTATCTGCCAGCCACTGCTTCCTTGCAGGGATCATCGTAAGCAGAAATCTATACTAGCTGAGCTGCCAAAACCTGAACTGGCATCACGTCCAGGAGCCAAACTGAGTGACTGAAGCCCCGAGATAACATTCAGGAGGGGACTGCTTTGCTTGTTCCAAATGGGATTTGTTCTGAGGGTGTACGTGCAAGGTGAGGATTAGCTTACATTGCTTTGATGTTTAGACTGTTTGAAAAGAGAAAACAAGGAATACAAAGGAAAGCAGCAGGTGAGAGGAGATCAACAAGCAGATGAAGGAGGCTGAGGACAGAGAGAAAACAATCAAAAGAATATTTTTTGCATTACAGCAGCACCCCTAGACCTCCAAAGGGAGAAGGAAGGCCCCTGAAAGGCACTGACAAGTGTGTCAAACAGCAACCTCTGCCCCAATAATTAGCAGAGCCCGTTCGTAAGCTACAATGGAAACAGCATGACTTCTGTGTGAATGTTCTGATGCCAGGGCAGTAAGCCAGCCCACGTGGCCGTGCTCCACAGCAGCTGGAGGACATGCACCCTGCACAGATGGTGGTGAGCAGGTATCTCCAGCTTCGATCTATCACCTCCTGATATTAAAATGAAGAGCTCCTCAGTTTGTGGTAATGAAATAGGAATAAGCACAACTGCTCTGAGTGAAAAGGTGCAAGTGCCAACCTCTCTCTCCAAGGTGTGTTGTTTTAGTTCACATGGCATG
Source organism: Merops nubicus (assembly GCF_000691845.1). Classification (NCBI taxonomy): domain Eukaryota; kingdom Metazoa; phylum Chordata; class Aves; order Coraciiformes; family Meropidae; genus Merops; species Merops nubicus. Next base: position 31,457 of record NW_008607735.1, on the reverse strand, counting down.
AAAATGAGTCAGGATGAGGCAGCAGAGAGCACAACTGCATCACTGGCAACCTCTTTGTCAAAGAAATGGTTTTCCTTTTTGCCAACAAGTCTTTCTTACCCAACCCTGCACTCAAAAAATCCCCCAATATCAATGGGATGATGACAGCATTAAGACTTCAAGGAAAAAAGCCAAATTTACTCACTTAGACACTGTTTTCTTTTTTTAAAAAAAAAGCATAACCAAACATTCAGGTCTAAATTTTTAGGCGCATCATACAGTTCAAATGAGACTTTTCACAGCTTACCAGCAATAGACTCCAGCTCTTTTATTCCAATTCAGAAGCAGAGCTGAGCTCTGTGGAAGACTTATCCAAAAGTACATTCATTTTCATTTTCCATATTGGTCATGTCAGTCAGAACCAAAGTTAGGCAAGAGCAGCACATCAGATGAATTCTATAGAACTAGTGTGCAAGACTAACTTCCAAGCCTTAAACTTTAACCAGAAAGAGATGTTTCCTGCTCCAAAAGTAAGATTAAGCCTCAGAGGGCTGCCCAGATGGAATCTCAAGATGTCCTCATAATTTTCCACACACTTCTCTGACCAGGTTCTCTCCTTGAAAAACCAATCTCAGATGTCTACAGCTGCACTGAATGTATAGCCCATCACACAAGGATGTCTGTATCCTATCAGCCAGGCACCAGCTCTTGATTACTGGAAGCCATATTAATCAGATCAGCTGCAACACAGACAGGTATTTTACCAAAGAAAGAATTAGTGATCAAAAGCTGGAAATAGAAACCAAGACTTCTGAGGCAGGCTGAAAAGAAATCTGAAGACAATCAACTTTGTAATCACCTGAAACGGAGAGAGAAATTGAGTCTGGAAGGCTTTTTCACTTTCCCATTCAGAATGAAAAGAGCAGAGAGAGACTTACAGCCTGCCAGAAATAAGGAGTTTGCCTTATCTGTGAACAGACAGGATTGCTCACGAGGGCTGCAGAAAGCCTCCTAAACTTCCATGCTTTGGGACAGTAATTGAAGCAATGCAAGTAGATGTCACCAGCCCAGCCAGATTGTTGGCACTGAACTAAAAAGCAGCAAGAAGTCTAACATATGAAAGGTTCTGTATGAAATCAAAGGTCTCTCCACACAGCTTTCTTTAGAAAAGAGTAGCTGTGAGATATGCAGAGGCAGCCCATCTTTGCACACGCTGGAGTTCTACCAGTACAACAAAAAGCATCTCTTGTGCCAAGTTAGTCAAATAATCACCACACTGAAAGCATGCAACTAGAAATACAGAAATTCCCTTTCCTAATTTTAGGAATTAATAACACCTGCAGCTCCTAGTGACTTGTGTACCTCTGGAAATCAAAGCATCCCTATATTACATTCCCTCTCCTCACTCCTAACCTCCCTTCTTTTCAACACCCATACATAACTAATTTCTTCTTCACAATTAAAAAGTTTTTTTCTATGACAGCCTCTGGGATATTTCTGCTGGTCATCCTGTAATGCATCATTACTTTCATACCTCATCAAAACAATGGCATGTAAATGATGTATTAGAGCCATGGCTTCTCCAGCTGACAACAGTGTCACAGAGCCCTTTTAATATTGCAGGTGTCCCATGAGAGTTACACTTTGGTCAAAACCAGATTCATTTTGTGACGTGGGAACAAGCTCAGAGGGAAAAGGAATGTGGTTATAATAAACTGACTGTACTTAACATGGTAATGAAATGAAAACATCCATGTTTGCTTGGGAAACACATCCCCCTTGCTCCTGGTGCCTGGGTGCTAAGGGACAATGTTGCTCATTCTCCAGTGACAGCCACCTGCAGTTTATTGGTTTGCACTGTCATGGTCTGTTTTCTAAAAAAAAAAATATCTGGAATAAACTAACATCCAAATCTGTCGATTGAAAGCTACAGAAGCCTTCAGATCACGTGCACACAGAGAGATAAACTGATACCTGATTCTTATCTCACACATTTAATAGCTGTTACATTTATCTGACTTTAATGCCTGAATCTATTTTTCCAGAATTACACTACTGTAATTAAGACTGCAATTAGTCCTGTCACTTACAACATTTATACCACTGCAAGAGTGCCTTCTCAGTGATTTCTTTAAACCCATCTTCCACCTACAAGTGCTGCCATTTAAGTGGCAGTGACACCTCTTCACTTCAGAATCTCAGATCCCCAAACAATTAGGAAATGGTAGATTGTATAAACCAGTCAAGATGCCCAGTAACATGAATGAAAATGGGTGGATTTTCCAGTGACCTGCACACCACAAACACCAAGACTTTGCTCTCCCTCAAACAACAAGCATTCCTCCAGGAAAAAGTGCCATACACCTTAAATAGTGTTACATCTATGTGAAAAAAGCCCATTTCCTCCGTGGTATGTTTGACTAGAGTGAACTGGAACCTTCCATTTCAAACACTTTTTCCATGGGAAAACAAAAATGCAAGAGAGGCAAGTGGTGCCACAGAATTGGCAACACCACAGTGTTTTTAAAATTCATACTGCTTTTGTCAACCACTTGCATGGAGGAAACTGAAGGAAAAATTGCAAGAAAAACAGAACCTAGCATTTTATATATTCTTATCTTTTTTAAAGGAAATAAATCTTCCTTCTCATTTCTTAAAGACAACACAAACACTCTCAACCTTACAGCTCAGTTTAGTCCTGGGTGGAAAACAAAAGGATTTATTACAAAAAAAATGATAAATTACACTGATTTTATTCTATGAAAAGAGGGAGCAGGGTGCCTGGGAATCTGGGCTCTGGAATTGCAGACCTGCAGTGCTGGTTTGGAGTCAGTCATCTGGCTGCTGGTCCAACTATTAATGATGGTGTTAAACTGATCTCTTCCTGCTTCCTCCAGGGCATGCCTGACTTTTTATTTATGCGTAGCTAGGAACAGTGGTACTACTTATTTCCAGAGAATAAAGCCATGACAGAAACATATTTATGAGCCTATTTCAACTCTTCCATTGCCTTCAGTTATCTTCCTTTGAACTTCTGGATTTTTATGATAAACAGGTTGCTCAGATAAAAACTAATTCCTGACATTTAAGCAGCTGAGATGAAAAATCCTCAGCACTGCACGGCGGTTTCAGACTTTTAAAAAAGAAAAAGGGATTTAATTCCACTCTGCAATGACAAGTTTCACTTTGAGTTCCATCCCCCAAGTAATCTCAAATCACTTTACAAGCTTTAATAAAGGCACAATGCTAAAGAGATTTCGTCTACTCTAATTATTTTTAAATCCATTTTTATACAAAACACTTTCAATTTTGTAACCTAGTTTTTCCTCTTTCTCCCCACCCCTTTTTAAACTTTCACTATAAGCTGTTATTCAATTTGCTTTTTTGTAGGCTTATAAATGCCTTTTCCATTTGGGGAATTAATTTTCAAGGAAAATGGTGAAATTACTCACATACATAAATTTTGTCAAATACACAATCTAAAGAGAAATTAGCCAGCAATTTTATATTAGATCAAATTTGATTAAAACATCATGTGAAATTCTAAATGAGAGCTGCTGAGTATTGAGCATCTGGCCTCTAAATCCATTTGCTACATCCTCATTTAAAAGTGGTGAAAGTAATACTGCAGTTTCTAAAAGTGAGCAAAATTGGGCTGTATGGAGAAGAAATAAAGTATCTGGGACAAGAACAATGTCACTCCCAGTTTTGTACAGTTTCTAGCATGGTAAGCCTCTGATTTATTTCAGTTATCTAGATATATATCAGTTAGCATTTCCCACAGTTCAGACACATGTCTGTTCACTCACCCACTGGGAATCCAAAATCCTTGCAGCTCGTGCCACTGACCTAGAAAATGACATTTTAACTTCACTAATTGAGGCAGATGTACAGTGCAAGAATGAGTTAATGACATGCTCTCAGAGAAGCTCTCTGGAGTACTCCAGTGGCCTCATTCCTCCCAAAACAACCCAGGACCAAATCCGTGTGTTCATCAGTGGCCATCTGCTGGTACTTCCCCTATTTACCAGCCACCTACCCACACAGCTGCCAAGTTCTCCAAAGACAAAATCAAGGAGAGATGGCCAATTTAGCAAAAATCCCTAAACCCTTGATTTTTGAGGGGAAAAAAAAAAAGGAAGCTAGGAAAAGCTTCTTGTCCTCCCTGGCTGGTTTTGCATCTCAGGATTCCAATCCCCTCATTTAGCCAAGCATAGTTCTTTCAGAACTAGGCAGACAACAGGTTCTGTTGTGTGGGAGCCCCCAAAATATCACTACTTCAAAACTTTGGGGAGCAATTACTTACTGTAACACAGCTTATCTGTAGAGTGATAGAGTTTAGCTGCACTGGCACTGTATATATAGACGACTCAGTGTGAAAATCACACTGCATTATTTATGGCATGCTTGGGCTGAACAAAGTGCTCTGCATTATTGCTTTCAACAAGGCCTGTATAAAACATGCTGTAATGGAAGACCATCACTCAAAGGGTTTACAGGCCTCTGGTTTGTATTTTATAACCATAGATACAGTAGAAAATAAATTATGAAGGCTGGTAGAAACCTCTGGCATCCTAGGTGACTTTACCACCCATGCAATGGCACAGGGATGGATCCTCAATGACCTTTTTAGACAAAATTATTCAAGAAAATGCTATTTAATAAATGAATATTAACACAGCAGAGACTAACAGACTGTGCAGGGCTTTGGGAATTGAACAGTATTTTATTCTACATTTAAATTTAGCAATTTCCAATGCAGTCATGGAAAACTGTAATTTAACTTTCTAACACCATCTGTAGCGAGGTGCTTATAACCAAGGCCAGATAAAAAGCTGAGGCTGAGAAGCAACAATAACACACATGCATAATTTTATGTCTGAAGGAAAGGAGACCACTCAAGTTAATGACACAAATAAGTAAACAGAAATATTTACAGCATTGAGACCAAGCTTAGAACTACTTTGCATAATGACTCAGGCTGGGGGAGACTTGGCTCAGTCCCCTCTCCACAGAGCTGAGGAAACACAAGGGCCAAGGCACAAATGGATTAAGCCAGGAACTAAAAAGCAGATCTCTTGAGACTCAGACCGATACAGCAAGACAAAGACCTTCTCTCTTCTTCACAGGCTTACACAACCAGCAAGACTGTACACAACACATGAAGCCAACAAGACCCCACCCACCCCTCCTAGTCAGGCTGTTTGATGAATCAGAAAAGCCAGAAGGATACTGCAGTCTAATGGTGACTGAGAGGCAGCAGAAACTGCATCTCTTCATTAAGCCTAAACCTGTTAATGAGATGGTAGAACAAGCTTCTGCTAGCATTCAAGAGGTTTGGATGTTGTTTCTTTTAATTGCATACTTATTTTTTTCAGAAAAAGTCAGCAAAGCACATACTCAGGAAGGCAGCCAGCAAGACTGTCACCCTACATATCTGCTTTGTTCAGTTTGTTAGATCATGCAGACTTAAGAGCAACAACAGGACCTGCACAGGAATTTCTAGTACCTATTACCAGTATGGGCTGGCAGCCAAGGAATTAACCAGGGATTCAAAGCCAGTGTCTATTCCCAGATCTGCAGGCAGCAGTCTGCCTGTCTGCATCCATTCAAAAGAAGAAATGATGATAGGCTACAAAAAAAAAACCCCTTGATATCCTCTTCTTAAGGACCAGGACAGTCAACTGGGGCTTCAAACAGTAGCAGTTGGGAGCAAAGGCAACGAGATCATCCTTCCTGGATCTTCCATGAGTCCAAACATAAATGATACAACCTGTACAGATTCAGCTGTGTGCAGACTTTAAACTTCATCCAGGAAAGAGAAAACCATTGCAATTAATTGATTTTTCTTCTTCTGTGTTTTTCTTACAAAGTTTGAATTCAACCTAGCTTGCTAAAGCTTGAGAATCACTGTCTTTAATAAACACAAAGTACATTATGAAGTTTGCTAACTGCTGTTGCATAGAAACCACTGGATGCTATTTATATTGAGGTACTATGGAAACAATAGTTACTGTTTTTATCTAGTTTTCCTACCAGTAAAGCCAATACCATACATATTTGCAATGCAGGTACTTGGTCCATAGCAGGCTGCACTGACTCAACCATTTTTAAGTTCAGAAGGAATCAGATCTCTTACTTGGCTCTGCTGGAAAAGAGACAAAGAGACTTACATTCAGTTTCTTTGGTGGGTTGTTGGGTTTGGTTGTTGCTTTCTTGGTTTTTTTTTTTTTTTTTTTTTTCTTTTCTTTTCTATTTTAAGCTTTCAAAGCATTTTCTGAGTCTCTCTTCTCTAGATGCACCTACATGAAGTAATTTGTCCTGCAGCCTTTCTTCCTGGGCACATCATATCACATCTGTGTTGGAAGGGGCCCGGGCAAGGCAGAGGGAAGCTGGCACCTCTCTGTCCCATTCTGACAAGTGTGGGACACACATTAGTCATAGGCTCATGAAGCAATGTCCTAACTGCATTCTCCAGTCCACTCAAAATAACAAAAAAACACCTAGCAGGATGAAGCCTTAATACAGATGATAACAACTGAGCCCAGGATGCTTGGTGGTGTCAACTGGAAAGGATCATTTGACCTCGACATCTAAATCAGCCTGTCACACTGCGTGGTGCTGGAAACAGCACTCTGCATTTGGACAACTCCTGTTCATCACTTCCCAAACATCTGTGACCCGAGTGTTTCACGGCAGAGACATGAAAGACAAAGTAGTCTAGCATCAGAAAAACAAGTTCAAGAGGGCAGGGAAAGGATGCAGCTCAGTCTTCACACTGAAGTGGTTGTGTCTTTTGAGGACACCATTAAACTGGCAGAGGCAGCTTTTGTAAAAGTTCACACTTTTGGATGTCCCGCATAAAGCACAGCATCCCCAACTGCCACAGGCAGCTCAGATGAGCCCACCAGAGGAAGGTACAGGCGTTACAAACCTCTACATCTCACCATTTCTGCTGGTTTGCAAAAGAGCTGTCATTCAGTTTCCAATTAAAGCCAAGCCTGAGCAAATGGCAAGAACAACAACAACAAAAAATCACCCAATTCTTTCTTTCCTTGATCACAGCAGCACCATGAGGCACTTCGCTGTTACAGCTCTGTTCTTCTGACTGGTCTTGAAAAAACAACACAGCATTTTTGTCCCCACAGAGCTTAGGTGTCTGCAGTGCTACCCTGGCCTCATAGCAAATCCCAGCACTCCCTCCTCTAAAATATTCATGCATTCCTGTTGCCAACCTCTCTGTGTTGCAAGGAGGTATTAGCATACACTGCAAACGGAGAACAGAGGCAAAGAAAACATTTAAATAACACATCTGATTGCATAAAAATATTTGGCAAAGCTGGAAATTGTTTTGAGGCCACCTGTGATTTAGCTGTATTCCTGGAACAGGAGATTGCTCCTCTCCCCTAATGCAGATGAAGAAACCCACACAGTCACATGGCAGCTTGACCCACGCCGAGCAGCAGTCATTCCTCACTGCCACTACGTTTTGTCCTTTTTCAAAACTTTTTCAAAGCAAACAGAAAAAAATACGTTTGGATTAAAAGGGATAAATATTGCAAAACACATTCAGATAAACTCTTCCTTAACCAGCTTGGCTGCTCCAGGACATGTGGTAGGACAAAATTCAAGAAAGCAATGTCACTGCAGCAAGCAGGAGATAAACTACCACAGTCTAACACAAAACTCCTCCTTCTCCTTTTCTCTTTTAGGAAGTTATGCTGAAATCAGTTCCTCTCACATCAGTCAGAGCTGTCTCACTTCTCCTCTGAGCTTTTCTTCTGTCCTTAGCCCTTCTCATCTTTTGTTCCATACATTGCCTGTAAGCTCTTTAAGGCCAGACAAGTTGTAGCTGTTTTTCTTTATTTTCAGTGACTGGTCCAGAAAAAAAAAGCCTGGCTACTTTTGACCCTACTACAAGGTCACTTCAGAGCACCAAAATGCTCCCTTCATGCCTACACCATTACACACTTCCCAGGGCAAATATGATGTGATTTAAACAGATTTAACCACCACTGAAAGAAGCTTAAATCAACCTGAATTATCCTGCATGCCATATGGATGGGAACATGAAACCACATTATCAGTTGATACACAGGAAGTTATTACCCCATGGAGTTTTGATCAAGTGTCTGTGCTTTGAGCCTGAGAGGTACTAAAGGCCCCTTCCATTACACCAGGGTGCCAAATACTGTTCCCTGTTACCAGATCCCAGTGCTAAATGTGGCCAAGCAGGTCAAAACCTTACTATATGCTCTTCTCAACTCCAGGATGGTGCCAAACTGAGCAATGCTGACAAATGAAACCAAGACCCCTGCACTCTCCAAAGCACTGCTGCAAAGCAAGAAGGTTCTTTGTTTATTTTAGAGGCAGGGGGTAAAAAAGCACCTAAAGGTCTGGGGAATACAATCTAAGTTCACTTCTGGTTCCCACCTCAGTGGCAATGTGATGCTGTAACTAGACAAACATTCTCACCCCAATGAAGCTGCTGTAATAGTATGGTAGAAATTGAGCCTGGCCTGTTTCAATGATGGCAGGCTCAGAGGTTGCACACAGCCCACCTTGTCCTCTGGAGGTGTTAAACACAACAATAGTGCAGGCTTTGGAAGGGGCACAGGCAACAGATTTCATTCTAGGCATCATGTTGTGTTAGTGAGGCAAGCCTAGTTGTTAGCATCTTATTTCCTACAGGGTAAGCTTAATTAAAATATAAAATGTCAAAAGCCAGGATGAAATATGATATCCCTGTGGGCACTTGGAGTGAATTGAGCATATCAGCAACTGAAGAGCAGGCTACAACCCTCCCTTTGAAGAAAGGATTAAAAATATTGAGTAGAAAGCAACTCCTAGCTAGGGGATGACTGTTTGCTGAGCCTCATATTTGACTGCACTTGTCAGCCTCTTTTGTTGCTCTAACATGGACCAGCCTCATTCCTCTGTACTTTCATGCAACATCCATGTCTGATATGTGTGTATTAAACTGTTTCCAAACAGTTTCCAGTTTCCTCTATTTGCAGTGCTTCTCTGTGGGATGATTTAACCTCAGATCTAGCTGAGGATTTTTGTTGTTGGGGAGAGAAAAACAGCCCTTCCTGGTGTTGATTACTTGTACTGAGAAGGAAATGCAACTAAAAGAATGGCAGGGATCCACAGGATCAGTGCAGTCCCATTACGTAGAAACCCTTTCCACAGTCTTTGCATGGTCCCATGAAACTCATGTGAAACCTTTCACTGTACTTGCTGACATTAAACAAGCCAGAGGAGGCTCCCTTCTTTGCCTGCCCTTCCTCTCAGAAAGACTCTGTGCAGAGAAACACCTTAAAGAAAATACTCTGAAATGTGGTACAAGGAGCCATTCGTGTGCTCTGCAGCTTGGCAAGGAGACATACTACTGGAAGTATTAAGTTCCAAAACCTTTAGGTTTTTAGCTGGATGTTTGAAACTTGGTTGTATCAGAGCATAGCTTCCACTTCAAGAATTATTGGTAGTTCTGAGCAAGGAAGCTGGTTTGAATACCATGAATAATATAGAGACTCATAGTCTCTATACTGCACAGAGTTTGAATACAGCTAATGCAATGCCAGACCCCAGTGGACATTAATCTGCATCCCCATTCCAGGTGATGGATGCTCACAGAGAAAAACATGATTCTCTCTAGTGTTTTGCTGACCTTCTTCATCAAACACGTGGGGAGACAGAAGTGGAAGATACACCATGCTTCAGAGCAGCCCTTCACAGCATGCCCGGAAAACTGTGTATGTCTCCAAAGGATGCTTTTCATTTTCACATGTAGGTTTTCTTTTTTTTTTTTATTTTTTTTTTTAAGTAGAAAGAGGCCATTCACATGAGAAATGCTAAGGGATTGTGTGACACCTCCTCAGAGCAGTGAATTTCTGCTACATATCACTGGAGAAAAAACCAAGTTAATCCTGGAGAGTAATCCCAGCGAAGCCAACAGCGTTATTTTAATGGATTAATTTAACACATTGTTTCTGTAAGTGGAATACTTGATCCTCCTTTTATTTATAGTATTATAGACTGGGGGGATGCCATCAAATCAATCAAGTGACATGACTGCCGATGAGAGGATAATCAAGCCCTCTGCAATGTCCCATTTCTCCTTCCAAAACCCTGCAGGGAACATGCAAGAGTCTCAAATGACATGGGCAAATATTGCGATGTGTAGTGCATCATGTCATTGAACTGTTTAGTAAAGAGTCTTTCACTGATATCCTGTGACAGAATACGTTTGTAGTTTCCAAACAATACATCATTAACATCTGAATACATAACACAGATGAAGAATGAACTACTGCTTTACATCTGCATAACGACGTTCACCAGAGCAGCGTTCAGATGCCTTTGCAGCCTGCAAGCAGCCAGAGAGATCCTGTTGTAATTGTGGTTGGAGAGAAACCGGCAAGGGACAGACTCACAAACCTGTACTGTATCCATCTGGAACTACAGAGGGAATTTAAAACACATAGCATGTAATTATGCAGATGTGATTTTAATGAGGGCTTCACAACCACGTTTATTTTCAGATTTTCTAAGATTAAAATCTAAGAAAAGGGCCTTCATCCACAATCAGTTCACTTGGGCTCATTGCATCATAATTTGTTCCGTAGTTGCCATGACACAACAGACCAGTTAATACCTGAATTCTCATCACTGCCAACCTGAATTGAATTCAAATTCATAATATCCTAGCAGCAATCCACTAGCAGTGCTGCAGAGAATAATTGACATTGCTTAACACTAAAAGAAAAAAAATCAAATTACTGTTTAGTACTGTCTAATTCCATGGGAAAAATACATAAAGATGGATACATCTGACATCCATTTTATTAATCAGACTATTTTAAGTAGATAAACCAGTCAAGAAAACAGCAGGAGTTTAATAAAGTATACATTAGTAGAACAATTATGGAGTAGCTCAGCAGACTGTTCCCTCTGATAGCAAGCAGTAGGAAACATTGTTCCATTGTAACACAATATAGCAATGCAGTATTTAAGTGAATAATAAATTTCATGGTAAGTTAGCGTCTAGGTTTTACTCTGCAAAGCAGGTTTTGAAAGAGTTAGGGAATATCTGATATATTTTCATTTTCCACCCACCCTTTCAATACCACATTTAGCAGTAAAGGACCTCAAAATCATCAATGGTTTTATAATCCTCCTGTATAAGTAGTAATATACATATTTTGCAGACAGGGATACAGTCTAGATTTTATGACTTAGTCAAGTGAAGCTAGAATCAGGACTTTAGTCTGTATGGCCAGAGCTCCACTCCTTTTATAGGAACAACTCCTATTCTACACACTTAGGCTTAAGTGCCCCAGATGAATGCGTTTCAAGAGAATAAAAGTAGAAAAATACATCAAGCGTTTTCTTCAACTGCAAAGCACATCAATAGATACGCATATAAAAGTCCATTTCAATATTATACACCTTTTTACCTACTAAAGTACAATAGAAACCACAAACCTGTAAAAATACTGAATCTGTGACAGACATCCTAAATAACTCATGTTTTAAGACACTTGTGGAAACAAGATGCTTTCACCTTCCAAACTGCCAACTGGGCCCAGGCCGAAAGTTTTAATAAATCTGGTGTTAATCCAGAAGCCCTTAAAAATAATAGCTCTCCTTTCATCAGCATCAGCTGGTGCTGGACCAGTCCCTGTGAACTCAAGTGGTAACAGATGCACGAAACGATTGTAAAGAGATGAAACAAAAAGGAGCTGCTCTGGCTGTGACATCTCACTGTATTCCCCTTTGTCTGTACATTTTGGTAACCGCTCACTATAATTATTGAGGCGCATAAAAGATAAATTTTATATAGTAGCATGTTGGCTACTGTGTTTTGTTTCAAAATAACCTATATGTACTCTATCTCCCCACTGCAATATTAGCCCATTGCAGTAATAAAGTTGTCTCACGCATGATAGACCATTTTGCATTGCTACAACTGCCTTTTTTTTGGTATTAGAAGGTTTGCAACTTCATGTCATCTTCATAAATGTGATCAATAGCAATAATAAAGCTGCCAGACAGCTTATTTTTTTTCCACCCCCTGCAACCCCAAGAATTATCTTGCCATTCGTGGGAGCTCTACTTTGAATCATTCCTCCTAGTTTTTCACTATTAGTTTGCTGAACTTCCAACAAGCAAAACTCAGCTCAGGTTTCTGCAGCAGGCCTCAGAGCTGGGCCCACAGCATGAAGCCACCGGCCTCAGAAGGGCCTGGAAAAAAATCCCCAGCCTGAATTGGAGTGGGAATTAAACAGGTACTTACATTTCTTGTGGAATCTGGGAGAGATTTCCCTCCAACATCCCTGCGACAGGCTGCCAGAGCGCTAGGCCTGCACATGGCGAAATCCCTGACGGGACCATTTCCTGCTCCCCAGGCCCAGTACAACCCAAAATGCCTAAAACTCCCAGGAAGACAACAACGCTGACCCTCAGCAGGAGGAAATTCAGTTAAATTCAGTCAAGTTCAGGAACTGTATCTATTCCTACCTATCAAGATAGTGCCCCTGTAGCTTAGTAAAGCCATAATTTGGTCTGTAACTGTACGGCTGGATTCTAGCTACTAGAAGAAGGGTTAACAACCTATAGACAGTTCAAAAAAGCAAGCAAGGATTTAAAACCTTTTAATTTTTGGGACAAACAGTAAAATTGAAGATGAACATGTAGTGGTTGTGTTAATCAACACAGCTAATGCTAAAACTGGAGCACTTTGAAGTTAAAAAATTATCACAGACTCCACCAAATGAATATTTGATAAAATAAGTTTGACAGTGGAAAAACAACCTTGTGTATTATTTTAACTATAATTTTCTTAATTATATGATTAGAAACCACATGGTTTGGGGAACTGGAAATGGAAAAACATCATTGCCAGCCTACAGGTTTCTATTCCATGAGGCTGCTGCCTGGGTGCTTTGCTTTGACTAGATCCATCCATTTCAGCCCACTTTTGGACAAAGCCAACACACAAATGTTTACAGAGCTTGGGCCTGAGCAAAGGCTGCCACGGCGAGGAGATAACTGGCAAGTGTCATGCAGCATAACACCATGAACAATTTGATCTCAGAAAGATCTTTTGTCTGGATGTTGTGGGCAGATGGATGGCTGTGGCTGGTTTTTCACAGGTACTTTGAGATAGCCCTGCCAGTGTAGGAACCATCTGCCTCACTTGTCAGCTAACCTGAACCTGTGGATATATAACGTCCCAGCTGCATCCTTTTGCCGTCCTGCTCGGCTACGTGCCCCTTGCCAAGGAAAGAGCATGCATCCCCGAGCTGATTGGCAATCAAAGCAACAGCAGGAGCTAGACATGTCAGTCTCCACGTTCCCAATGCAGCTTTAGCTGATCTATAGCAGTTATAAATCAGTCTTGGTCCTTTAGCTCTACAAAATTTCATCCAGCATATCCTTACCGTGACCTGTTTTTCCCTGCTCCATTTTCCCCCCAGGCACAGAACACTCTGTTGAAACGTGACCCTCTTGTTCTCCTCAAAAACAACATACCCTCACTGTTTCTCCCTGCAGAGAGAAAGCTAACTGCTTCTTCAGAGAACTGTTATTATTAAGGATTTGTTGCCATATTCCCTTATATAACTCTATTGCATCAAGAGATGGTTGAAATGCAGCTGGTGGGTTTAGTCAGATTTATGCAAAACTTGCCTTTCCACAGGTTCACATGTACCTCAGATCAACTTTAAAAAAAAAAAAAAAAAAAAAAAAAATTTCACATGGATGTTTTGTGAGAGATTAGAAGAATTGTGAAAGGATGTGCTGGTCATTCATAAAACCAAAAACCACACACACCCTTGACCAAGCACTCAATCCATTCTCCCCAAACTTACAGAAATTCAAGTTTTATTAGCAGGTGTGGATCCCAATAAGTCTGTAAGATCTGGGGAGGTGACCAAATTACTACAGAAAAATGGACTTCACAGAAGAGATCTCCTGAAATAAAAATAATTAAAAAACAAACAAAAAAAAAAACCCAAACAGAATAAAATAAAAGAAAATTATGACAAAAGGGAGAGTGGTGTAGTGACAATGTGATGGATGAGGAAAAAAAAACCCTTGCAGTGAGTGCTTTGGTAATAAGGAATTTTTGAGTGCTGGGCACCAACAGAAAGTAATGTTAATTTAAGACAGAGCAGAATGCAGGCTGACGGCACTGACTCGAGTGACAGCCCTGCAGACTGTGGCTGTCACTGTGCTGACACCTTGAAATATAGATAATGGCAGAGCATCTTGATCTATGGTGGAGCTGCTCTGTGTTGTTTGGCTGAAATTAGACCCTGATGAGAAAAAAAAGAAAAAAACAAACACAAAAAACAAGGCTCACCTGGAAAAAAGTAAACTGTTGCTGTTTCGAAAATGTAGTAATTGGGTTCATGCTCCCCAAACATGTATCAATCTTAAATACAGGGCTGCCTGAAGAGGAGAAGGCAAACTACAAGATCATTGAATTTAATTAAGTTTTCATGCCTAGACCCACACTTATTTTTATTTATCCTAAAGAAACATTTCCAAAGACCTTCCCTGCCACAAGGATTTCAAGGCTGCATAGTTCTGCTCAAAGCAAAAGACAGGTTTGTATGCAAGCTGCTGCCAGGGAAGAGGAAGAATATCTATTAATCAACTGCCACCATTAAAAACAGTTATTTGAAAATATGGGGAAAGAGAAATAACAACTGGCTTTGACACAAACTGGATTTGTATTTTAGCCTGTCTGGTAAAATAGAATTATCTTAGTTTCAGAGCAAGAGGTGAGATACAAGGAGCACAGCGACCTCTTGAAGCTCATACAGGGATTTGGTTGCAGACAGAAAATTCAACACAGAACTTTCCTGCAGAGCCATCCATTCTGCATGGCCTTGCTTGTATTCAGGGTTCTGTTCCAAATTTCTTGTCATTTTTGACATGCAAAGTCGTTTTTACTGAGCTCCACTCACAGGCAGAGGATAGAGACTGCAATTATCTTCATATCTCTATTTGGACAGTAATAACATCATTACAGACTGTTCATTTTAATAGCAAATATTGCTGCTGTTGGAGTCATCTCTGCAATCCACAGGAAGCATGTGCTAAATGTTCTCTCATGTCACATAGAAACAGGGCTTGGTTTCAGATTGCAGCTACTTATGCCTCTCAGCTCACAAAAGCAGAACGAGTTTGCATCTCACCATGGTGTGATGACCACTAAGCCTACAGGAGCTGGGGCTTTCACTAGGAGCCTGAGGTATGTGTTGGACAAATTTCTTTGGATCTAACCCTTTGGACCAATCCAAGGTCAGGCAAGAAGACATTGCAAAGAAGGGAAAAAGATATTAGTGAAAATCAATTAGGAGCTTAAATTAAAGCCAAAGCTGCCTGGATACATGAGGTCAGGTGGCCTTTTTAAAGTCAGAAAGAGTAAGACCAGAGCATCCAAGATTCCGGCCACCCATCCTTTTCAAAGCAGCTGCTTGCCCAAAATCTCCACTCAGCTGGTGTCTCCATGTGCAAAGTGACAGAAGAATTAAATGAAGCAAAAAAACCCCACCCAAAAGAAAAGACAAGCCAAAAAAGAGCATTCTCCAATCACTTATGCCCAACAGTGAGGATGTGAAAGTACTTCCAAGGGAAAGATAGGAGCAGAGAAAAGTAAAAAGATAAAAATTAAGATTTTAGTCACATGGCTTATAAAGATGACTGCCTGGTGAGGCAGCTGCTATCAGATAAGATAAATCGAAACGAGTATGAATCAAGAGTGTGGAAGAGCTGGCACAGAGCAAGAAGCTGAACAACTATGGAGAGATGCAATTTGTCATATCCCAGCCCTTTAAGGAAGGGCAACTGGTGGACATCATAACATCTATATTATCTGTGTCAAGGAATCCAACACTGTCAGTTTGAATGAAAATGAATACCAAGGGAGGTATGATTATTAAAAGGGTAAGAGTTATTTACAGAAATGAAACAGCCACGACATCTGACACAAATCTAAATTAATCAACTGCTTATTCTGGCCCAGGAAAAAAAATGCAGCTTAATTGTGCAGGTTGCCAGCCCAAAATGACAAGTTACATTTGATTGTTGAAAGAGCGTGCTTTTAAACGTAATAAATCACTACTCTTAAAATCACTAATGATTAAAACCAACTTAAAATCACTAAGAATCTTTAAATTGTTTATACCTTAAAACAGAGAGATTTCACTAAATGTGATCCTTGCTTTTTCCAAGCAGATAAAAAGCACTAGAAAAGACAATGTTGCACTTGACCCACAAAGACTGTGAAGGAAAAATACTTCTTTTTTTTTTATTTCTATTAAAACAGTGATAAAAAGGGCTACAAATATGTGAGCAAATTGACAGAATAATCTGCAAGATAGAATTTAGGAAAGCACTATGTATTTAACACTTGTCATTTAAGAGAGGGAATTAGAAAGCCCTGGTGTTGTGGGAGCACGTCTTAAACTGCAAATTGATGCTGTTTAATACGTATTAAAACATGTATGAAAAGTGAAAACTCATGAGAATTTGTTGATGCAACAGATGCTTTGATGACAGTTAAGAAAACTGCTATTTACCTCCAAACGTTTGTATTATCACACACTTAGTTGCTATCTACGTATCTGAAAATGTCCTCTAAGCCCACAGAGAAAATAAATGGAGTTTAAGTGGAAGCTGCTTTTAAAAAAAGAAATTCTGCTGTGCAATGAGCAAGACCACAAATATCTATAATTAGCATGCTTCACTGAAATAATTAAACACTTGAATTTTCAATTCACACAGCCTGAACTACTTCCACATTATATTACAGATGCACCTCAGGAATAGAGCTGCTGGGAGCAGTTCTGCCTGATGAAAAAGTAAATGTTATAAAAGGTGTTATTTCTCCCAAAACTGGATTAAAAATAGAAACTTTTTTTTTTTTATGCCGGGCTAAGAAAGACAATGGCTACTGTAAAATGGATAAATACATATTGATTAAGGTTTTATGCCTCCTCTGCCTTAGAAATCCCAGGTACAAAATGGCACATCACTAAGGCATTCAGGACACATTAGAAACCTCCATGTGAATCCTACTCAATGAGAACATTGGGTGGATTTTTTTAAATATAGTTTGAAATAGTTTGGTCTAAGGCTTAATGAATTAGGTGGCCTTTCAAATATCTCAGCAAGTTGCAATTACCTTTTAGAAATTATTTTATTTCTTTTATTCTGTGAGCTTTGGAGATAATGGGAAGACATAAGAAAAATGCTGTAATAGCCAGGTTTAAGCAGTTGTTCTCCACAAGTCTGACTGTTTCATAATCCCCTTTAATACTCCTCTTTGTGTAAAACAGCAATTACAACACTATTGCCAATCCTTACCTTGCCCACTGAGACTGTAAGCATGAGGACTGGAGACTTCAGGAGAAGGTGAAAGCGTTTCCAGGCTTGTGATATCACTCCAGAGTCAGCACTAGCTTGCTCCACAAGAAAACTTACTGCATTTAAGCAATTTAAGTTGCTGTTTTCTGCCAAAGAGCAGAAGAGTCTAAATTAAGAGGAGACTTTTTTCCCCACCACTTTTTGCTCCAGCAGTTTTTCCACAATTCCTTTTTCTCCAAACTAGCCACGTACGTAAGGGATGGTGCTTTTAAAGGCACTCACACACCTTTTGGGAGCTGCAGCTACTGAAGACAAAGTCAAAATTGAGAAAAGTTCCAGGTGGTTTACAGGTGAAGTCAATATAATTTCAAACAGATGTTGCAGTTGGCTGCAGTTTGTGACTGTGTAATATGATTAAGAAACAATGACAGGATCAGACTGAGTTTAGCAAATAGCTCGTTTTAGTAGGTTCACCACAAAGAGCTGACTTAATTAAGGGCTACTTTCATATCTAAATGAGAACCTTAGGGGTAGCACTGATAGCAGTCATCAGTGATTCACAAGGAAGGTCAGTCTCTGCCAGGAAAAAGAAGAATCCTCACTTTAAATCCCATTCCAGGATTTTACCAGTTCTTCAGAATATTTGCTGCTTTTCCTGCTGCTGAGAACAATATACTATCTCCAGAGAAACCCTTCTTTGCAAAATGTGCTTTTACATTTTGTGATTAGTGCCTCAGGTGGAGGTGAGAGAGCTCTAACAGGACCACGTTTCTGAAAATAAACTCTCTGCTCTGTAGGGAATGCAACTGCCCTTCTCATTTCCTCCAAATTCCTTTTCAGACAAAAGGACTTTAGCCATTCGTGCTGAATGCTGGTGATATCCCCTCCACACGCATTCCAGAGGGTTACTGCACTGCCTGCAGCTTTATTGTCCTTGTAGGGACAGGTATGTTAGTGCTTGTATTTTTGTTAAGAGCTTAGTGTATGCCATACCTGTGATGATGGCAGTGCAGCCATACACATCCTTCTCTCCAAGGCTGCTCATCTCCATACACCACCTGTGGGGTAGGGAAATAGCATCTTTTAAGTGCCTTTCTTTCCTATCCATGATGTGACACTGAGAGGCTGGAAATATTTTAATCACGTGCACTGATTTTATTCAGCAAGGAGACAGAAGACAGCAAAGAACACATCAAGAGTCCACACAATGTCACTAATGTACCACATCTGGCTATTAATGCTGAAACAGAAGCAAAGAGCCAAGTAGCCCCAAAATTCATGAATAATCAGGGACAGGGGAGCTGCCAAGGTGCATGCAAATGCATGCTGCAGCCTGTGCTGCCATCGCTCAGCGTGATGCTCGCCAGCATTCACTAGATTTTTACCTACCTGCTAGTGCATGTGATCTTCTTCACACAGAAACCGTGTTCCCATCAGAAGGTGGGAGGGATATTTGGCTAGTAATAAACAGCAGGACACACTACTGTGTGATGCTTGGTGGGAGCTGCCCAGCTGGAGGTCTGTCTGACCTATCAGGGCATAACAAGAGGTGTTAGTACAACCCAAACCCCCAGATCTGATGCTCAAGCCTTCCTCCAACGACCTACATCCGTAGCTCTGTTACAACATCCTGGTATTAGGAGACGAGGGTAGGACCTCACTGATTTTAAAAGATACAGCAAAGCCCAGAAACCATTTTTCTAATGGTTCATCTGTTTCGTTCTTCCTTTTGCTGCTTGTTTGTGCTACTCAGCGTATCTAATGAACTGTCTTCTGCTTAACCCCAGACCTGCACAGCTAGTAATTACTGCAGGTGTCACATGCTGGCTGGGCTGCAGGTTTCTTTTTGTGATCATTTTGTGTAGGTTCACCAGAGAAAGAGGGCATTTTGACAGCAGCATGCCTTGAAATCCAATTTTACTGTCAGACTAATGCTACTAAAGTTAAGTCTCAAAAGCAGATCGCATAGGAACAAAAATGTATGTACTAGCTGTAAAACTGAAAATTAATAAAAATTACTCAAAAAAAAAAAAAAAACCTAGCAAATTTAGTTTATCTGGTTCTATGTGATCAAATTGAATACTTGAATTATATCCCTGCTGTAGAAACTAAAGAAATCTTCATCTTCTCTTTAGGTAGTGCAGTACACAATCTCTTCCCCAGCTACCTCATTCTGCCAGCTGGCATTGAAAGAGCAGACTCCATTCACACTCACCAAATTAAATAAATCATTCTTCGTTTTAAGTATTCAAACAAGTCCCTAAACAAAAAGCTATTTTGAGGTTGCTTGAAAAATGTTGTTGCTTGAAAAATGTTGTTCCCATGCCTGATGGAAAAGCATAGTAAAAAAACCCTGTTCATTTTGAGCATTGCATTTTAATCCAGAAAAGTAAAAATATATTGCATATTAAATTAACATCCCCCACTAGTAACCCGATCAAATTAGGTTGTAAGAGCTAGTGTAAAAAGGCTGGACTATAGATAATTTGTCTTGGTTAGGTAGGTATTAATCAGTCATAATCAAGCCAGATACTGAAAAATATAATTATAGCTGATATCTAGATGAAAAGGATGATAAAACTCATGCAGCTACCTATACACAACTCTGCAATCATATTCTGTAGCACAAGAAAATCCAAACCAATGTGCCCTTGATTCAAGACACGCCATCAGTGTGCCTGTAAGCTCATGTTTGCTTTGACAGAGTCCTCACTGTAGCTGGGTGTACTGCCTGATAGGAATTTCTCTGGTTTTCCTTTGAACTACATTTCTCCCTAGTGCTTGCTTTCATGCTCCATGGTTTTAACCAGAATCTAACAGCCAAAAGATGTTTGAGGTGGTTTTCAAAACCTTAGTGGCAGATTGTGTGTCACATTGTCACAGAGGTGTAGTTCAAAAAAACTTCCATTAAACTTACATATTGCTGAAACCAACTCTACCCATCGGTACATTGTTGGTATAAAACTGTCTCTTCCTGGCTAGCAACTTTATTAAAACCAATCCCAACACACCTCATTAGCAGGTGGAAACATTGGTGTTGAGAGTTCTGGTTGGAAATGTAGGATAACAGGAGTTAGCTGTTTACTGCAGTGTAACTTGTTTCCAGATGTGTGTCAGATGTGGCTTTGCCGGGTCCATCAGGATTTCTAACAAGGAGGGCAGCTCTTGTGCTTCTCTGCCATGGCTCTCAGCAACCAGATTTTTAATTGAATTTCATTCCCTAGGTCTCATCTTTGGATGGAAATAACTACATTAATTTCCTGTATTTATGGCAGAGCTGTGAATAACCACATGGGAACAGGTGGCATAAAAACTCAGCAACTTCCAAGCAGGGTATAATAATCTGAACAGTAAAACCTCAGTGGCAGAATAACCTCAACCTTCCCCCCCACCCCTACCCAGGATTTAGCTATAAAAATGCTATTCTGTATTGTTGCCTTTGGGAAGATGATGGATGGAGAAGACTAAAAGGGATATAAACTCTCCATATTCACAGCGTGAACCAATTATTGGGAGATAAAAAGAAAACTCTGCAGGTAATTCGCCCACACCTCGTAAGTATTACAGAAATAACAGCACTGCTGCTCTACCCAGCTTGGTATTTAAAGGATAAACATACTGAAAGCCTTGGGAGTATCAGACACTGAGATGGGAGCTGTACAGACAGATACCCATGGCCCTCAGTGGTTATTAATGGGTTTCATGCACAAATCTGGACATCCAGCCCCAGCCATGCCTGCAGGAAGGTGCCAGGCAGGGAAGACCCTCACCCTGCTCCACATTGGCACATCTTACTAACTGTCTTCTCTACTGCTGACTAAACTGTGCTTCTGAAACATGAATTTATAAAATACCCTTCTCAAACCTTCTTTTTATCATCAGTCCTTAGCTGTTTCTATGTATGTTGAGGGGAAGTAACAGGAGCTGCTTCTTTTTGCATTCAGCAGAATCAATTTGCTTTGGAGTGCCCTTTTTCAGTCATTCCCCAGCTGAGAGCTGGCAATGCAACATTTCAGGCTGGTTTCAGGACTAACTAAGGAAGATTTATAAGGGAGATATCAACAAGATCTTAACCATAGAGCTGTTAATATATGGCTACAGTAACCCCAGAAACATTGAGTGATTTTTATTGGAACAT
This sequence comes from Merops nubicus, assembly GCF_000691845.1. Taxonomy (NCBI): domain Eukaryota; kingdom Metazoa; phylum Chordata; class Aves; order Coraciiformes; family Meropidae; genus Merops; species Merops nubicus. The sequence continues at coordinate 9,958 of NW_008607735.1, read as the reverse complement.
ACATATTTCTCCAAGTTGGTTCATGACATTTTATCAGATTTGCTCCTGTAAAGAAAGTTTTCATATTATAACTAAGGCATTTTGCTGTTGCTGTGGTAACTACAGTACCAGTTAAAAAAGGTAACAGTAGAATAAATGCAATTGCTATGTAAAACTCATAGCCAAGTTTTCTTTAGTATCTAAACAAGGGAAGAGCAGTGCTAGAAATATAAATGAATTAAAATTCAATAGCAATAGCAGTTGAAAATTCAAAATTAAAACTCAGCCTTTGAATTCACTGTCCAGCATCAATCGCCTGTCTTCAGCTTGATTTTTATTGGTCTGGAATTACCAACTGCTGTTTGTGTTTTTGAAATCATCACCTATTTTTGCTGCTCAGAGGCCTCAACTTATTTCAACTGCAGAATTTCACAGCCACAAAACATTGAATTAGCAATCTCACTGAGCTGAATGATTTTTGATACTACTTTGCTTTAAGGAAGACATATTCTCTGCAAATTAATCTTCTCTAGCTCATTTTGATTTAAAAATACTGTGTTTTGCACTAGTTTTATGTTTTCATTTCCCCATCTCAAACCACTGTGTGATGCAGTGTGTGTAAACTCCTGGCTCCATCAAAGTGAGTTGAGGCTTTTTCCATCACCTTCAGTGGAGGAAATATTTACACAGATCTTCCAAATTAAAAAAAAATATCAAGAAAGCACAGAAATCCTGTGAATTTATCCTAAGTCTAGCTGTAAGCTGGACCTTACTCAGGAGCAGAAATTGTGGCATTCTCTTCTGAAACAGTGCAGTGGTTTGTCGTGTTACCTACTAGAGGTGGGTTACATATTAAAAAGTCAAGAAAATCTCAGTTTTAAAGCAGCTTGTCTGAAACAAGGCTATACTACCAGGATGACTAATTACTATTATAATAACAGCACCTCAGAACAAACTGTAGTCCCAGATCTCCCCTGCACCCATGACCATGGTAAAAGAGATGGGGGTGAATTGGCAGGAAGACTGGAATACTGATGGGCAGAGCAGCCCTCTTACAACTCTTCAGATCAGACCTAAAAGCAAGTGTAGAAGCATTTAATAATCATGCCTGGTTCTCACTCAGCAGAATTTATATGTGGGCATTAAGTTTGAGGAGGAAAAGCTGTTGAACAACAGCAACCTCTGGAACCAACGTCATCTCCTTTAATCAAGGGAAATAACATTCATAAATCATTTGGTATTTGAATGTATTCAACAATGATAGTCACAGTCAATGCATGCTATTTTACAGCCTCCATTGACTCTCACATGCAAATTAATTTTTCTTAGAGTGTATGACAATAAATATTGCATACAGAGCTATTACATTGCTTCCACTCCCTTGAAATGAGCTATTGCACATGGTTCTACACCAATATCTGCACAACAGAGCCCTCAGGACAAGTAGCATCATGTGTAAAATGCAGCTCCAGCTTTCTGTTCTCAGTCTACTGAAAAAAAAAAGTTGTCATTTTCCTCTCGGTTCCGTGGGACCTGCCTGGAAGGCTTTGCACACATGTACCATAATGACAGGAGTTAATTGCACGGTCGCTGAAATAATGCATGAGGCTCTGGGAATGAGACCTCGGAAAGGTCACGGGCTCCCTCATTATCTCCTCGCTTCCTTTTGTTTCTGTGCTCTGCCCTTTTTCATCCTGAGAAAATGCTTCTGAATGCTAATGCCACGGCGCTTGGCATCCTCTTCACCAGTCATGTCAGCATAATTAATTAGGATGGTAGAACAAACACCATCTCACACAGGTCAGGTAAACCCATTTTGACACCAAAGGAAGAGGAGACACAGCAGAACGACGCAAAGGACCTAAACACATTGCCAGGACTCAGTAAATACTAAAATAGAACAGCTGGAAGTAATGGGAGGAAACAAAGAGAAACGCATCCTGCCTGTCGCTGGAAATGTGTTATACTGTGGAGTCACCTCCTGGGAAAGATGCTGGAAACCAGACTAAGTGGAGGTTTGAAGCTCTCCATAGGCAGTTAGACCTTGCCTTCAGGCACAATGCAAGCACAGAGGAGTGAATGAAAGCTTTATGGCTCATTTTCCCTTTTCCTTCTGTCTTGCTGACTGTCAGCAAGATTGGCACTGAAATGTTTTCCTCCCGGTCTGATTTCTCCTAGAGCTCACCATTGCCTGCAAACCCGTTCTGGGGACTCAGTTAACTAGAACAGAAGTATTAATTTGTTTCTTCTCATCCTTTTACACACATGCACGTACCCATACTGCAAAGAGGTCATTAGAAATAACATAGCCTTTAATATTGAACAGAATATTTTTGCATCTTCAGTGAACCAGTTGTGCTCCTCGAGCAAAACCTCACACACACCACCACCTCTGTGATTAATACCACACTGCTGAGGTTACAACCTTGGAGGCAAAAAGCATGCTGGTTCTGACAAACAGAGGCAGAACGCTATCGCTGCTTACAAGATGTTCATCATGCTGAGATGCCAGGATCCCTCCTCAGTTAACCCAGGCTCCTACAAGAGCTGCTGCATTTTGGGCTTATAAATACAAGGAAACACTCCTCAAATCAAAAGTCACCCTGACAGTCAGACAGTTGCCCTGATGGGAGGACTTGAAGTAACATTCTTGTAGGAAAAAAAAGCCTTCCTCAGAGTCTTTCCAGCCACACCATTAGCTTGTCCTTATGGCACTGTTAAGTGTAATTAAAGCAGATCTTCCTCAGGACCCCACAGGTCGCTTGATCTGGGTGTCAAACAGGCTATTGCTGGGCTGCTGAGTAGAACACTCAATGAGGAAAACTGCCTCACCACTCCAGACTGGCTCACCCTGGTGTTTATTCACCCTTTGTGAAGTCATTCACATCTGGACACAGTCAACGTGAAATGCTTTTAATCTGGCAGCAGCACAAATGCTCTTTGCCTCGGTGTATCAGCCCAAACAAGCAGTGCCAACGAATAACTGTTGTGAATGGAGGGTTATGAGCCACAAAGTTCCCTGACTGCAGCAGCAGAAGTGCACAAGAGCCAGCCCAAGGGCCAAAACCATCTCCCCAACATGGACACTATTCTATTTTCTGTTAATCACTCTGCAGAAGGAAGGAAAAATAACTCTTAATGGAAAGGAAAAAGAAGCTGCTAATATAAAATTCAGGTTTTAAAAGTTTTTTCTTGTGTAAGATGAAGTTTGGGGGAGGTATGGTAATTTCTGGATCTCTCATATCCCTGATCAAGTCTAGTATTTTAAAATAGAAACTGTAAACTAAACAACTTCAAAGGTCAAAACGTGTGCTTTATGGTATCATTGTATTGATTCTTATGTCCTCTGACACATGAAGAACACAATTCCATTGATGGAGTGAAAAAGTACATTTCTGATTACTTTAAATGTCAATACACTACATAAATGCTACGTCTGGTATCACGTCAAGACATGATCTATTCCCTCCCTGTGCATCAGGAACAGATTGTTCATATGTAGGGAGGGGAATACCTGCTTGTGAGACCACACAGCTGAAGGAAAGCATCTGAAATGTGAAAACCTGAAGAGACAGCTCTGAATTTTGCTGTCACTTGTTTGCTGTCTGCCAGCCTTTAGCTGATGAGGCTGAACCCAGAGCAGAAGTCCTTCAGGAGAAAGAAACTGAGAACGGACCATCTCGGTGCTATACTATATTAACCAAAGGGGCAACCTAGGAGAAAGGAAGAGTTAGTCCTTGCAGACAGACAAAAATATTAGCAAGGGAAGAGAACCAAGTCTTTACTGCTCTTGGACATAGAAGCCCCCAGATTGGTATTGCTGGCGAAACCCAGCTGCTTCAGTTTACAGAAGGGTTGTAGGTCCCAATCCCCAACACAGCTATCAACGCTATGATGTTTTGCATTAAGAGATTAATTTTGATTTTCAGGGTCAGCTTTGTCCACAGTGTTTAGATATCCTTTGAAAATCCATTGGGATGCTATAAGATGTAAAGAACTTGGAAAGCGTCCATGAAGTGTGTTGACTCAATGCAGAACTGTCGTGCTGTGGAAACAGGAGCTATTTCCAGTGGCAGTTGTCTTCACTGCCATTTCTAATACTGTTATTGTAGAGGTCCACACCTCTATTTTCTGCAGCGTGCAGGAGAGGCTCTAGCACTGCTTCACAATCAACTGAGCTGCTTCCCACAGCTCGGTGGGAATTTATTTCTTCCTCTCAAAAAGATGCTTTTCGGTTTCAAACAAAAATGGGTTTGTCGACTGGATGGATTTGATAGTTAGATAAATGTGTTTTATCAACGGAATGGATTAGGCTGTTTGCATTTTGTCACCACAATCTCAATCCATCCTGCCAATAAAACATATTTCATCAAAGCTTTAGGCCACCATGCTAACAGAATGTATTTTGTCAACAGCCTAAATCCATCCTGTCAACAAAATCCGTTCAGAAGGAAAATAACTCAATCTCTTCTGTCAACATCAGGAGTAAAATCTTGGTTGTTAGTGTATGAAAAACAAAACCAAACCCTACAGCTAACCTTCCATATTCTCAGGCAAAAATAAGAAAAACACAAATATATCCATCAGTTTAGCTTATGTAAATGAAAACAGAGGGGAAAATTAAATAAAGCATTAGTATTTCCTGGTGTGATTGGGATGTGATAAAGCTATGGAAGTGTCCAGGCTGAAGGATGAGGCTTCTACCACCCAGACCTCATGAACTGAATTGACTATCTAGAGCCCAGAGATACATACTGAGTATGTATTTATTAAGAAAACTCAAAAGGCTCAGTAGGCAAATTATGGAAGTTCATAGAAGACTGAGACCCAGAAAGCTGATTCCTTCACTGACAGAAAATCACAGTGACAGAAATATAAAATTGTATTGTGGGCTCCCTCCTGCCTTTCACGCTTTAATTAGAACTGGCAAATTAAATAGACTGATCCAACCGTTAGTCAGCTACATTATTCCCTGGCTGTGGCTCAGCTTGCTGGGCATTTCTGCAGTCCCTCTGGAGGGCAGAGCTTCCTCTGTGCAAGGATCAGACCAGGGCAGCCAAGGATCTTCTTGTAGGAAGCTTCAGTGTGCTATCTCGAGATGCTGCAAGACAGCCTAATTTTCCTACAGCACAAGCCACATGCCTACTTTCAAAAAAGATGGTCTCTGCCAATGATCTCAAGTTGTGCACCCAAAGTAAATTACCTTTTAAAAACTTATATTCACTTTTCTTTGGAGGAATGCCCTACATCGTGTTATATGCAGGTATTGTGAAGGATGGAACGTGGTCATGAGTGCTTCAAGGGGCATCATACAATCCTGAGCTTGTGCTTTTTGTCAGGATGGTTTGGTTTTAGGTAGGCTAGAAGCTGTATCCTGGATGCAAAATGCCCAATTAATTTATTTGCATAACCACTCTCTTAATATGCAACTTATTTATTTTTTCCCTTTCAAACCCCAGCTCATAAAGTAATTTAAAGGCAACGAAAATCTGAGGTTGATTTGAAAATTAGACGTTTCCTTCTGTGCAAGAGAAGATTAGCCACTGTTGACCCGAAAGCCTTAAACATCAAAAGGCAAAAGAATTTTTTGAAAGGTTACTTGACTGAACAGTCACATGACTTAAACCTTCATTCTGTAATTCTTGGAGTTGATAACATCAGAATGAGCTTAAGCAGGGGAAGGTGAGAGAGGTGATGGAAGACATTTAATAATCAAAGGCAGATAAAAATCTAACAAATAATATCTTTTTCAATTACTAAACAGGAAAAAATCAAATCTATCATCCTGGGGGCATTATGGAGTACATTTCATTCTGTATCTTAGCCTGTCCCAACTCTTGGTACAAGTACAAATAAAAATAAAAAGACTTGTGTTGTGAAAGGTACTTTTGAGGACTGCATACTCAGTTAGAAATTCATCTTGAGCAACAAGATGTCACATAGATCACTCCCAGTTAAGGAAATGCTTGCATCATTAAATTTGCTGAATTTCTTCAGCATTTCTCTACTTCAAGTGAAATTCCTGCTATTTTAAAATCAGCTTCAGCCTCTTATTAAAAGGAGCCTTCCCTTCCTCCATATGGTCTATGCTAATTATCAGCCTTTTGAGCTGCAATATTTTGGGATGCATTGTGAAATGAAAGGATTCTTTTTAACCACACAAAATAGAATAATAAAATCATCCCCATGGGGCATGCCATGATGGTTTTTTGCACCTACAAAATAGTCTTAAGTGTTTAATGATTTATTGATGTAGTTGCTTTGGCTTTCTAAGCTTTTTAAATTTAATATGTACACTATCTTCCAGACTCTTGATTACACCACTTGCCTTGATCATTTACAACTTCAGATCAGCTTAGCGGGTTCTTCCCCAGCACTGTTTCATAACACTTGGCAAACATATAAACAACAGCAGCAGGTAGTTATTTTTCCCATTAATAGAGGGCCTGGATTTTGCATCGTGACCCCTGGAAATGGGATGCTGCACCACCATCAATAACAAAACTAAGTTATTCAGGACGGGGATCATCTATTAATTACCTGTGCAGAAATTCATACCACTGCAGAAGTCTTGTCCTCATCTGATCAAAATAAATGACTCCTCTGCCTGCCAAATCCTCAACTGGGTCACACAAGCACTAAGCCATTGACATCTTTGCAGGATGACTTCTACTCTCTCTTATTAAATTCTTCTATACGTAGAGTCACTCATCCTCTGTAACTTGTTAACAAGGGGTAGTGTGCAGACCAAACAGCTTCAGGAATATCAGAGCTGGCAGAGAAAGTGCAGCATCTGGCAGCTCAGAGGTAAATCCATCTGGGCTGCAGGACATTGCTGCTTGGGTAGAGAATCTAGCCACAACAGAGTTGGGCCACAGAAGTAACAACCAGCGTGTGGATCAGGCTGCCAAGATTTGAGTGGCTCAAGTGGATTTGGACTGGCAGCATAAGGGTGAATTATTTATAGCCTGGTGGGCCCATGACACCTCAGGTCATCAAGGGACAGGTGCAATATAGAGATGGGTTCAAGACTGAGTGGTGGATTTGACCATGGACACTATCACAGAGGTCATCCATGAATATGAGACGTGTGCTGCCATCAAGCAAGCCGAGAGGCTAAAGCCCTGGTGGTATGGGGGACAATGACTCAAGAATAAATATGGAGAGACCTGGCAAGCTGACTACATCACACTGCCACAGACCCACCAAGGCAAGCACAATGGTGGAAGCAACCACTGGATGGCTGGAAACTTGTCCAGTGCCCCATGCCACTGCCCAGAACACCATCGTGGGCTTGAAAAGCAAGTCTTGTGGGGACATGGCACTGCTGAGAGAATTGGGTCAGACAATGGGACTCACTTTTGAAATGCCTTGTAGATACCTGGGCCACGGAGCATGGCTTCGAGGAGGTGTGTGACATCCCCCATCATACACCAGCCTCTGGAAAAACTGAAAGATACAACAGATGTTAGAAACTACACTGAAAGCTGTGGGGGGAGGAACTTTCAAACATTGGGTTACAAACTTAGCAAAGGCCACGTGGTTGGTCGACACAAGAGGATCTGCCAGTCGAGCTGGCCCTGCCCTTTCAACACTTCCACGTGCTGTAGAAGGGGACAAAGTCCCTGTAGTGCACCTGAAGAACATATTAGGGAAGATGATCTGGGTCAACCCTGCTTCTGGCAGAGGCAAACCCATCCACAGGGTTGCTTTTTCTCAAGGACCTGGGTGCACTGGGTGGGTGATGCAGGAGGACAGGGAAGTCCGGTGTGTACCACAAGGGGACTTAACTCTGGAGGAGAACAGTCAGGGAATTAAATTGTGTGTTGTTAATTGTTAAATAGCTGCTAGGCATGAGGTAGATGGTATTGAGTAAGGGGCAGAATGTCCTGGTTCTAGGATAGGGTTGATTTTCACACGAAGTTGGGAGGGAGCTCCAGCTCCCTCTGCCGCTAACAGGAATTGGGGCTTTAGTCCTGTGTTTACTGCCACAGTTTTACTTTATGAGGATCTGAAGCATCTGAAAAAAGAGGAATTTTTATTTCCCCAGTGAGCAACTGGTTGACATTCAGCTTCTATCCTACAATCAAGCCCCAGGTAGACTGTGACACCTCTTGAATAACTACCGAACTACTGGGATTTACAAGCCACTGAAAATGGTTGACTACAGGATAAGACACTAGGCTATGAGCCAGGAAACCTCTGTTCAGTCACTGCCCTGCTGTTACTTTGGAAAGTCCTTCCATTTCCCTGTAACTATCATTTTCTCTCCCATGCTTGATATCAAATACTTGGATGGGAATTTTTTTCCAGGCCAGAAGAGTGTGTGCACAAGAACTTCTATAATGGAGTCTTTGCTTGACTTGGTCCCTCTCTGGACTGTAGCAGTCTTCAAAGTACAACTGCAATTCCCCCATGACCATAATTCCCCAGTATGTTGAATAAAAGAGCCCCACAAGAATGTATTCATAATCATCATTATGGCCAGAACAAGTAGATTATTTTGTCTTTAAGAACTTACTTCTAGCTCACACTCAGCACCTGTGTATTTCTAGTGCAGGATTTCTGTATTTGCATTTTTATTAAAACCTTATCAGGTCTAATGCCTCCATTTGTCATGGTACAATTATATGAAACTAGAGATTAGGCCAGGTCTTACACATCCCATTTTTTAGGTGTTTTATCATGCCCTTGTAGTTATTGCATTTATCAAGTCAACACCAAACAGCTCTCCCTGCCATCATATGTACTAATGGTTACTTTGCTCTTACTGCCTGTTACCTTTGTTTTTCCATTGATGTTTCCTTGACAAACTGCCTCTCAATAATATCAGAGCTGCCATTAGAAAATCAGCCATGTGATTTGTCCTAGGCATTTGCAGAAGAGCTGGGTGGAATAGGCTCCGATTAGAAGTTAACTCAAATAGAAAACATCCAGATAAGAAACCAAAGGAATCGCTCTTAGCCTTTAATCCTAGCAATTTAAAAAATAGAAGCAGCAGGTATATAATTCATGGAACATTTCTCCACAAGGGCAAAGGATACCGTGTGCCCCTGCAAAATCCATTCAGAGTTCTGAATCATCTCAGCTTAGTCAAATACGGCTTTTCTGGGGAAAAAAAAAAAAAAAAGGCTCTGTGGTGCTCTTCACTTTCTGGAAACAAAACACTGTGTCTGTCATGCTCTCCTGGAGGAGGGATTTGGCATTCAGCCATTAATTGGGATCCTAAACCACAGCTTTGAAATTGTGACTGCTTTTTATAATATGCATTTCAGCATTGCTTGTTAGACATGAAATGAAAAGCCCTTTAATTTAAACACAACAGAAGCAATACCTAAGTTGGCTTCAGTTCCCAAGGAACCAATAAACCCAAGAGGTTATTTCAGCCTTCTTAGATCCTCCCATCACTTTTGTCCTCTCTGAAGACATCATGCCCCCATCCTTGAAGAAAAGTGTACTCAGCACTGCTGTATCAAGCTTCTAATTTAAATCCTAATGTAATTTTTAAACCACTGAGCTGTTGCGTATCAACAACGCAGCAACCTGGTTCAGGAAATGGTATGAGGGCCAATCCCCGGCCGCTCGGCCCACGCACACACACACACCAGCGTGGTGGATGGCACATGGCCTTCATTCCAGCCTAACAAAGCATTTTATAGTCTGGATTCATAGCCTCATTTCCATCTGCTTGCGTTATAAAGTAAATACCATTACTGCCACTAGAGGGGGGGGTGTCCTAACTCTCCATACAACGCGATTTCGCCAGACCCTAGCTGCAATACTGTCCCGTTTGTGCCAAGACAGAGTGATTCTTTGTGCCAAACCCTGCAGCTGTGAGACGGGGAAACGAAGCTTCTGCTGCCATCACACTCACAGGCAACCCCTGCCCTCATCTGATCCCCGCAGGGACTCCCATCATCAGGCACATGCATGGAATCAGAGGCAAAACAGCAAGTATAGAATCATAGAATCATTTAGG
>NW_008607734.1:0-88006 GCF_000691845.1 Merops nubicus | reverse complement strand
TCCTCTTCTGACCGACTCTTACACATACTTAAATGACACTTCTGTCGGCTTGGACTTGGTTTGCTAATGCTTGCAGAAAGTGCCTCTAGAGTTCTTGCTCAGCTCATCCTTAAAGAAAGGCATTTCTCCTAAAGCACTTTAGAAGGATCATAAATTGGTAATCAGTTTCCTTCTTTGAAGGCATCAAATTAGAAACAGAGCACGGAGGCACTTAGGCTGAACAGGAGACACATCAGCATGCACTTAACATAGAGGTGTCTTAAGCCTGGCACTGCCTGGAAAGAACTCTTCTACCCACTCCTGCCGAGACGGCTCTTCCAAAAGTAAAATAAAGAATTGATTTCTCCTTTTGGCCTGGACAGTTAGGCAATTTTTGAGAACCTTACTGTCTTATTTCCACTAGGAGAAGCTGTTGAGGGTAGAACCCTGGTATTTCTTTTGTGTACTTCTGTTCATTTAGAAAACGTGCACACAAGAACTTGGTTTTTTAAATGCCATAGGATTAGACCCCAGCAGACATTTTCCATACTTAGAAATCAAGAAGTGCTTCCCAGTGAATGATGTACCTAGAATTGTCCAGGTTTCCTCTTGGAACATACAGCCAGTTCTGTTGCTTTCTGCCTTCTGATTTATACAGCCTGTCTCTGCTGGGACAGCCTAAAGCAGTCTCAAGCCCCAAAAAGCTTCAAAATACTTTGTCTGCATTCTTAGAAGTCTCTACCTAATATAAAAATTGTCTTCAGTTTTAAGCCTGGTTTTCTAGGTCGATTTCATCTAGTCTTCTGCATAGAGGATTTCAGGCAGACATTTGTAATATATAAAACATTATCAAATATAACAGAAATTCTGGCCTTAGCTAACTGCTAATTTCTGAGATTAATATGTGAACACAAGTTTAAGGAGAACAATCAAAGGTAGTGCAACAGCCCAAATACTACAATACTCCTTGTATCTGTTTCTAATATCTCTGTTGGTTTGTGAAGGGGATGCTATGACATGACCCATAGTGATGAGGACAAGTTTGCCATAGCTTGGAGGCTGCTTCTGATGCTGGGATCCTGATTCATGACTGGTTTTGGACTGGATACAACTCTGTTTCTAGAGGAATTTGAAACCATAGAAAATGGGAATGTTAAAAGTTAATCTCTATGAATGAATTAGTAAACGGGAACTGCAACCTGGAGACGTCTTTGCTTGCAATAGAGGAAGCAAAACAAAAGACAAAATTACAAATAACAGAAGCCACTTAGAGGTAAAGGTTGTTAGTAACAAAAAAAGCAGGCATTTACAATTAAGTAAAAAATATCAAACAAAATTTGGTGGGCATGTAACCTGTATGAGAAACAGAAAGGATACTTGCATGTTTTTTACTGAAGACAGTGAGAAAACAATTTCTGAAGGAAAAAAAAAATCTATAATAAATGGAAACTATCTCAAAATACCCAGAGCTATAGAGAAATTTGTATCTGAACACAAAGGTTTCTAGACATTTTATCATTGAACACAGAGGTTTCTAGACAATTTCCTATTTCTTTTTTAAATTGTAAAAAACTCCTCCAAGGTACTGAGGAAAAGTAAACAGTGAGCCAACGCACCTTTGGAAACTGTACGTTTTAAAGGACAAATTGGCACAACTAGAACCCACTTAACTTTTATTGCAGGTACTGATATAATGTATATACTGACATGTGGCCTTAATTAACTCCACGTAGAGCTATGTTAAAAAAATGTATAAAATCCAATTAGTTCTGCTGAAACTCCAAGTACATACTTAGACTTTGAATTAAATAAACCAGTATTTACCTATGTTACAGAGATGTTATGAACTTCAAGGTATTAGTAAGTTGTTTTCTTTTTGGCAATGTGTTCTGAACTTTGATAAAGAGGTCATACAAACTGTAAATTTTAAAACTGTAAATCATAGTACTAGCTTTCTCTTTTCCTTAATTAAGCAGTGGCTGTTCTTTTAGAAGTTATATGATAGGCAAAATTTGGTCTTAATACAAATTCTAGTATAGCAGGTGACAGTTATGCAAGTATACTCTTGAAAATCCAGTCAAAGTTTGTGGTTTGGATTTAAAGTAGCTAAGGTCAAAGTTCTTTGTTGCATGAGAAGCTTACTCAGAAACCAGGGCTTATTCAGTTTTGCAGCTAATCTGGGAAGAAAATATGTGGGGGGAGGGTCAGCTCAATAATTACATCCATTTCATTTCACACTCTCACCTGGCAAGCAGATAAAGTTCTTCAGCTGTTATTAGTCAATGGGCAATGAGCCCCTTCCTGGGGCAGGGAAGCGTTGTCTCTTCTAAGCAATGACTCACTTTCTGTGAGTTCATAAATAGGGAACAGGCATTACGCTGAGGGATAATTCAAACACTTGTGTCATGGGAATTTCTGACGTTTTCTTTCTAATATGGATGAAAATTTGAAAATATGTAAATCCCCCAGAAACCTATATGCATCATTTGGGTTATATGAATTAACTCAAAGCAGACAGTTCTAATCCATGTGATTAGAAGATGTTTGTCTCCTCTGCTGCCTTACTCTGTGGATATGTAGGTTGTGGTTGCCAGGAGTCAGGTCTTCGTTACGGGCCTAGTATACTTGCTGGCCACTAGCTCCCATGATCACCTTTAGTGAAATTAGCCCTGTGAGGAACTGCAGAGCTTGATTAGCCCACAGCAGAAATTAGAGGCACTTACCACGATTACCACAAAGTGCACTGATAGTGAGGTATGTCTTGATATTTTATGGAATTGATCTAAACCAAAACATCCTGGTCAGAAAACGCAATAATCCAGTTACGGATGGGATTTCTTATGATTAAATACTTCATTTTAATTTTCTAAATGACTATTGAGAGCTCACAAGAGAGACCAAAACGTTTTGCAGAAAGCTTAGCTTTTCTTTTTCTAGTATTTTTCATTGAAAAATCATTTTGGCAGAAAATCCCCATCCAATTCCATTGTAGACTAGCTCTCCATGAGAAGTTGAACCTGTCCTGGGAAAAGGCAGTGCAAGGAAAACTGATGCACTGCTGGGCTTGCATGCCTCTCCCTCTCTCTAGCTGCACTTGGAGATCTCTAAGGAATCTTTACTGCAGAGCCTTGTAATTCCTCCAGCCTCTGGTATTCAGATAAACACCTTTCAGTCTCACCCCACTCTGGTGTCCTCCAAGCCTGTGTCCTGTGAGAATCTGTCAGGGAAATGTCTGTAGGTGAGTTGTTCCTCTTGTGCAGGTACTTATCAGTATCTGGAGAGAGTTTTGAAAATTTCAAGTTAAAAGTGCACAGTAGTGTATAATAATGATCTGCAAGTTAGTCAGGATGTTCTACTGCATATGTGGCCAAAGCCACATTGTAAATCTTTGTTGTGATCACCATTTCTACTTTATATTTCATTTTACAGAGAGGTGAAATGTGCAAAAAAAATGGGTTCTTAACTAACTGAGTTTTTATAATGGACTTTATTCCGTGTCTTTTCAGAGACACTGTTGAAATAATTATAAATTGTTCCTCTACATTATATATTTTCTCTCCCTTTAGTTGGAGGCAGTCCTTGCTCTTCTACTCTAGGTGTTTTAGCATACATTGATACCCTAGATTTCATGATCTTGTACTCAGAAAAAGTGTTTATCTGTAAATGTGTGGTATAAAAAAGGTTTACTTGTTATGCACGTAAAAACAAAACATTTTTTTTGTCTTTGAGAAATCAGTAATTTTTCTTATTGTGAAGGAATAACTGTTTCATAAGAGTCTATAGTATCTAATCTATTTTCAAAATGTATTAAATACTTAACAGAGGAGTTTGAAAGAATAGTGTATATGTTCTCTGCACATTACAGTGGAAACACTCTTATTTTTTTATGTACTTTATCTCTCACTGGTTCCAGAGTTTTAAACCTGTCTCTCAATTAGTAAGGTTGCAGACCCTCTAAAGAGTGACTTGAATTTATGGAAAAGCTCTTACATTGAGAACAACCCAGAAAGCTCTATATTAGTTCAGAGGCAGCTGTGATTCATAGCACAATAAAGATAAACTGACCTTTTAAAGGCAAATATATCTTGCTGATTACTCTACAGAGCTAAATGAACAAAGGTCTAACTAAGATGTTATTTAACCACCTCTTTTTAAAGCCTTGACTGAGTCTCTAATACGTTATTCTGTCCAGGCATATAATTTCACTTTGAACTTAAATGCTGCAAATACTTATATGTTGTCAGGATACTCTGCTCTCCTCAGTACAATTTTTGAAGTCACAAATGTAGATTTGTCTATTTTGGTTTCACTGTTCTTAGAAATAATAAAGAAGATATCAGAAAACTGAGTTATGTCTAGAAAAGTTAAGAATTATTAATTAACCTTGTATGAGTAATGCAGGATTTTGTAACTGGTAAAGGAAGCAAGAATAGAAATGTCAAAATCAATATTGTTCATCTTCCACCATCAGCAGACACAATCCATTTACATTTCTAGGAGAAAATAGACCACTGGAAAAGGTTGCCCAGACAGGTGGTGGAGGACCCATCCCTGGGGACAATCAAGATCAGGCTGGATGAAGCTCTGAGTAGTTTGATCTAGTTGGAGATGTCCCTGTGTGTGGCGGGGTGGTTGGATTAGATGACCTTTGGAGGTTCCTTCCAGCCCAGACATTCTATGATTCTATGATTCTTGCTGGCTACTTTGACCTGGAGATGAAAGACTGTCAGTGACAGAGCTTGATGAGGTCTAAGACAACACATCCGTAAAAAGTACATATTCCAAGTTGCACTCACACTTCAGATTTTGTGGACATGGACACATTTCTATTTGACTCTGAGGGATGACAGTCACACAATGTGCAGTAAGGAACAGTTAATCCCACTTCATTCTGCCTACTTTGCATTCTGGTACATTTAAACTGACTTCCTGGTACTCTAATGTTGACAGCTCATCTTTTCAGAGAGATGACCATGCTCTGTGAGGATCTTTCCCCTGTGCTTTGGGCTGTAAATTGTACTATGATTAAAGTACAAGGCTGAGTTTAATCAGGTAGGATATCTGTCCTGTTAAATGTCCTCTGAACATAGTGGGCTAATCACCATGCAGAGAAGACAACATGGAGATGCCAATGCCCTTCTTTAGTACTTGCCCAGATGGTGAAAGATCTGATTACAGTGCTCCTCTCATCCTTCAGAGATTTGAACTTTTCTGTCTTCTGGAAGAGTCCTTACCCATGCAGCTGAAGAAAGCAAGCACACTGTGACAGCAAGTTCTATCATGCTTGTGGACTGGTGTGGTGTGCATTCAAGAACACAAAAATTATATTTATAAGGAAAAATAAGAGAGGAAGGAATAAGCCTCTGTAGCCTCTTGGTTAAACTCTAGGAGGACTGGTACGGAATCTTTCCCATAGCAAGGCTGAAACATTTCCTGTCACATTGACAATTGATGGAAACAACACAGAGGATAGGACTCCAGCTCATTGGGATGAAGTCATCCACACCAAAGCATCAGCTCCTTTGAAGCTGGCAAGGGCAGCTTTGCAGCTGGCAGTACAATTCCAAGGGAAAAAAAATTAACACCCTCCTTTCAGGGACTTACAAGACTAAGAGTTATTTGAGCAGAAAGGATGCATCACATAACCCAAGTGCTCCACATGCACTAAAGTACTACTTAAAGCTCTTCATAAATGTAGCCATATGTCACTTCCTTAGGACTAGACCGCATGCTATTGCAAAGGCAGGTCACCAGACATCTGAGTAGTAGACTTTCCTACAATAACTTTGGGGGTTTTATGTCAGAGAAGCCTTGTGAAAACAGAGAACTGTGTATTGGTAACTTTTTTATTATTAACTTTTTCCCTCCCATTATTAGTCAGTGAAGTCCTTGTTTACCTCTCAAGTCCTTCTTTGTCTTCTTTCAGTGAAGTCTCTCTGAAGTAATCAATATTAAGAGTCTGCTCATAAAATACAGATGATTTTCCCATTCTGCGGAGACTTATATGTGTTGGCTCTTTAATTTGAAAACAGAATGCTATCAAAATAAAGGAAGGCAAATATATTTCTTGGGAAAAAAAAAAAAAAAATCTTTGCTTTTGTCAGGCCTAAGGAGAGACCTGAGACCTCAAACTCAAGGAACAAGGTAAGGTAGAATCATGACTCAGAGAGACATTGCAGGTTAACACAGTAGGCACTGAATACCAGCAAGAAAGGCCAGATAAGATAGTGCAATAAAAGTGCACTTTTCATTGATTGGTTCTCTGTGCGATTTGAGAAAAAGAACTGTTGCATTCTCGGATCACTACCTGACTAGGGAGTTTTTCTTTCTTGCAAGCAGTGCACAATTCTTCTCAGAGTTTAGCTGCGCATCAGAAAGTAAACATAAAAAGATGAATACTTTCCCTCTTCTCTTTGTGCTTGACTCTTCTTACTTTGCCTGGAATACAGAGATGTCTTATTCTGGTGAGGCTACAACTAACTCAACTCTAGGGTTTATTTCACTGACATAAGCTTGTCAAGGTACTGCACGTGTTGCTAGAACTTTGTACCTATTTATCACCTTGGTAGCTGCAGGATACTGGGTTTGGAAACAGACCTTCTGTCTCCCATGTAGGCCATTGAACGCCTCCTGTGTCTGTTGTGAAGAGCTGTGCTGCAGGAGTAGAGTGGTATAAGGTCCAGGGGCTGCCTTGGTGGCTGCTCTCACTGAAATCTGGAGCCAGCTGTGCAGCAAAGGGACAGGTGTTGCTGCTGAGAAGAGCAAGGTTCCTTGTTAATTTTTTACCCTTCCTTTGTCTAAAATTGCTCCCTTGTGTAAAGTTATTGAATAAATAAATGCATTGCCTGAAGTTATTCACTTGCCTTTCCCTGAAAATAAATCAGGGCAACTTTACAAAGAAAGAGAGCAAAACCTAGATCTATAATGTAATGCCAGAAAATTAGAGTATATCCCACTCCAGTATCCTTCTTTGTATATAGGGCCTGTTTGGCATAACAATTTTGCTTCTCAAGAAGCATAGTTTCAAAATTAATTTTCTTAGGGCAAGAGCAATATTTTTTTTAAGCAACACATGATTTGTTAATTTACTATTTGAATTAAATACCAGAACAAAGCGATGCCTTTGATAAACTGAAGATTGCAGGTTTCTTCCAACCTCGTTCTTGCACAATTCTAAAATGCCCAAACCCCAACATTTTCGGCAACCTTTGCTCTAAAGAGGATGTCTCTGTCACTGTATAGGAAAACCTTACAAGTTTATGATCTCAACATTGCCTTTATAAGCTCTGGCTTATCTATTTAACTGTATTCAAAATAAAATCTCATTGAAATTGGTATGGTTCTTTGCTTGAGTCACATACATCAAGCTTCATTACTCAGATGCAAGTTATATAATACTCAAAATGGTGGAAAATTACTGAGATTTTAACCTCTTTTCTGCACATACTAATTACTGTTATATGGCATTTTTTTATGTCTAAGAAATTTAAGATTAAGAAGAGATCTTTTGGAGAGGAGTTAAGAAGACATAATAAAAGTAGTAGAAATATGGTTTCAGTTTCAAATAACTTTATGTTCATTATCTCATACTAAATGTATTATGACAGGTGCCCTTGATGCAGTTGTTTTTTCACTTGAGATGCCTCTTTTTCAAAGGAAAAGTGATTTATCCCCTCTCCATCATTTTAATTATGAGAATATGATATAACAGAAAACAGGCCATGCCTTGAGATAGATTTTCATACAGACAAGGAGTAGGAAGAGAGTCCTTGTCCAACAGGGAGCCTGTTGAACAAAAATGGGATCTCATTGCCTTGCTATCTTTTGCATGACTGAGGGTATTGGCTTTCATTATTAAAGTTTAGTGATATCTTACATAGAAATTGAACTGATAACAGATTTCTCCTTTTCTATTTTACACTTTATGCTCTCTCCAACCTGTGACATCTTGGCTCGGCAGCCCAGTCATCCCATAGTGCCTATTCCAGAAAATGAAGCACTCAGCTCTAAGGAGGTAATCAGTTGGCATTTAATGGGTTTAAGAATTTGCATGCTAGCTTTATCTTTTATTTATGTAGTTTGTTTAGAATTGATGAGTAAAAATGTGCTGACCTTCTAAATCTTCTTGCACAGACTAGATAAGTATTAATTATTCTTAATGATTAATGAAGAAAAAAAATCAGAGTTGTTTTGTGGGCTGTGTTGCTTGTGTGAATTTGGAGTAACACTAACATTTACACTTCAGGTTGCAGATAAACGCTGTTAGGCAGTTAACAAGAGGGTTTTGTTAAATTATGCAGCTAGCCCCATTCAAATCATGCATTCCATAATTTGAAGTCTCTGGTATAGCTGTGTTTTAAATGCCAGATAGAACAACTACCAGAAGCACTTAGGATAATTAGTTATCGAGAATTTTGTAAAGAATTGTCAAGAAAACATATAATAACACATAGTGCAAGTTTGCCCAGTATTGAAATTCAGTGTCAGTTTTACATCACTTTGAAGGACACAAATTTTCTGAAGTCTAAATTCAGTGACCAATTCCCTAATATTTTCACATATTTAAACTCTAGGACCATAGTGGTTACCACCCTAGATAATTATTTTAGTGAGAGATGAAGCAATCTGCTACACACCACCAATTTTCTCTTGAGACAGAGCATATAAAAATTAAAAAGGTTCTGCTGGCACAGAGAAGTCTTTTTTTCCAACAATGTAATGAACATGAAGCTGAATTATAGCCTCAGTGTTGAAATAAATGTATGTAATTTAATTAACTATCATATTCTTTACTGTAAGCTTTGGAATGTATATAGAGCATCTTTAATTAAAGGGCATTTTCAATACTATTTTAGAAAATCAAGAAGGCATAACTTACTACTATTAATAGCAGTATGACTATATTTATGATACAAGAATGAATTTTTTATGGCTGAGACCTCTTTTGGTTACCAGGTGCATGCTTATAACTATTCATAAGTTTTTTGATGAGTTTAACGATATAGGTAGGAAAGATAAATACATTTTTGTAACACAGTTTAGTTTTAATTTATTATTTAAAAATTATATTCTAGTCTTAATAAAAGAAGCAAAATGTGTAAGCACAATTTAAATAAATTAAATGGATGTTTGCCAATAATTGCTACCACATGAGTAATTTTCTTGTTTTGAAAGATGATGAAGGAGTTTTGAGGTCAAGCCCTTCACATGTTGATTTGTGAAGCAGATTTTCCAATTCTGAGTTTGCTGACAGCCTGTCAATATATCCTCATAGTTTATCTTCTTCCACTGAAAAGAAGGTAAAGAAAAAAAATAGAAGAAAAAAAGAAAGAAAAAAAGTTAGATGTCTCACTTGTTGGGTGGATAAATAGATCTTCAATGCACCAGAAGAATATGAGACATGAATGTAGCCTTTTATTCTCATGTACGTCCCTGGCCTCTCTGTGTAGGGGTTCAGGGACCTACAGTTACTTCTACTCTCTTTTTGTTTGAATCTTCATCACATCCTTCCAGCCTCCTCCCCTTTTCCTTTTCTTTGACCTTTCTGCTTGTTTCTACACCACTAGTCCCCTTTCCTCTGCTTCCCAGGAGGAACTTCTTGTTTCTCTTGAAGGCAGTAGTTGCAATTTCTGTTGTGGATCTATGCAAAGGAAGCCCCAAGATGCCTTCACAAAATCAAGTTAGACAATAAATAACTTGCTGACCTTCTCAGATAGATTGTTTTTTCCCATCCCATTTGGAAAGTTTCTGAACTATTATTGAAGTAAAGGTATTTCATTGGAGGAACTGAATAGTTCTGAGGATAAAATTATTGTTGAGATGAAACAGATTTACACTACATCAGACACTCTAAAATATGTATATATATACACATACATGCATGTACATGTATGTGTGCATATATATATGCGTGCATGTATGTATATATATATATGTAGCCTCTGATGATGCAGCTTATTTTCCTGTATTCAAAACTAAGATAGAAAAAAGCAAACAGCTAAATCCCCATTCCTCATCCCTCTTCTTTATAATTTACACTCTGAGGGAGAGCTTTGCAGATATAATGGAAAGACAGATCTCTTCGAAGAGAACACTTTTAAGAAACAAGACTCAAAATTTAACTTGTGTATTATTAAGATCTGTTCAGAAAGTGAAGCATCTTGCGCTGACATAGTAAAGTCTGACTACCGCCACTGAGAAATTCTTGAAAACATGAAGTTGTAGCCTGTTCCAAATTGACAATGGCAACTTGGCCTGTTCCTAGGTGGATAAAATATATAGTACTGTCTTCTAAAAGTTCCCTTCTATTTTAAACAAACACTTTAAACAGAATTTCTATCAACCAATCTATTAAAAATTTTTACTGTGTACAATGTACTTCAATAGCTGCGACATTTGTACTGTGACCTGTAGAACAAAGATCTTGATGAAATTATGATTGCATTTATAAAGACCAAGGATAATCAGTTGGAAAGAAGAGGACTTATCTGGGCTGCTACCAGTAGTCTTTGTACTTCCCTTGATTTACATCTTACTTGGTGACAGTCATTCACCACTTACACTAATGTTAGCTGGAGGTAAATGGTTAGGTTTAAAATTAAAAAAAGTGCCAGATACCATTTAGTACACCTGAATGAGATGGGTATTATCTGCTGGTTTCCTGGGGCTTCTCACTAATGTGTATTTTGTAACTGACTAGAGCTATGCAGGTGGACTCCAGTCCACATTGTAGATACAGCAGGAGGGACAGTGTCAGGCTCATCACAAGCCAGTCAGGAAATATAATATTATATATATATTATACATATAATAACATCAAGAGTTGATATATTTTCTGGTTTCTCTATTACATAACCAAGAAAGTCTTCTTCAGTGAACTCTTCAAAGTACTTGTATGGGCCATGTTATCTAATTTTTTTCCCCAATTTTTGATCTAAGTTTTAGCAGAAAGAGGTGACTGGGGAACACCATGCTGGCCAAGCTGAGACTGAGCAATGTCTTCCTATGGCAGGGAAGACAAACACACCTAGAGTAAACTCCCTTTTCTTATTCTCAGTCAAGAAGGACTGAACAAAGTCATTCATTTCCCTCATGATCTACTGCTGGAGATGAGAGTGTACAACACCAATACCCAAAAGGAGATCAACATTTATGCTATCTTGGAGGCAGACAGGAGAACATCACAGAATCAGAAGCAGCAGCTCAAAATATTTGGGGTGTTCTTAGCTGCCCCAAGAATGGTGGCTTCTTTGAGATATGTTGTTGTTGAGCTATCTCTAATTTGGTCGTTCTGCACCAAATTTTTACCATTTTCTCTTTTATGTGCTTATGTGTTATGCTGTTTCACTTTTCAGTACAATGAAAAATGAAAAGAAGGTAGGCCTTGGTAGATGATTTTAAAAATCACATCTTTCAAGCACCTGTTTTGTTCCTTTTTATTTAGGAACCTATCATGTCTTGAAGAATTGTTTATACTGTTTATTTATTTATTTATTTTATGAATTTACATAACCCACAAGTCTCCACCTAATTTAAAATGTTCTTTTTATCAGTGAAATCATTTCAGTGCTGAACCCAAACTGCTGGGTGATCAGGAAAATTTATGTCAAGTTGTAAGCCAAACATTACTCTTAGTGCTATAATAAGAACCTTAGATCTGTACTATAAGCTCTGACCTTACCAAAGTGCTCTTCTTTATCTAAAATTACATATGGGTTCATATGTAATTTTTTCTCCTGCAATCTTCCTCCTTTAGAACTAAAAAGAGAGTGAGAGAAAGTCAGTGTGACTTAGGCAATTCCAAAAATGAATAAGTGGGCAGAAGCTCTGTGATATGTAAGCACCTCCTTGACCTTTAGGATGGGATGAGAGAGGGCAAGAGAGGAAGCTGCCGCTATTGTCTGCTTAGGAATTCATACAGTTTTCCTTAAAGTGAAGCATTAGTTTGGGGGAAAAAAAAAAAAAAGGGTTACCTTTGTGTTCAGAAGAACAGGGCTCTGTTCTTTAGCTTCATTTTGTAACAACGTGAAGCAAAGCAAATCATAAAATCATATCTGTCACTTCCCTGTGAAAGCAAGAAAACAAGGGACATTCTCCCGCTTTGGAAATCCTTCTGTATAACTAGTGCTTTTTAGTTGGAGGAGAGCTGAAGGATACTCCTTTAAAACCTAACAAAGAGATATACCAGTAATTTCTGATACTTCCTGTCTTTATTTGGAGTAAACCTAGAGTTTTCCCAGATTATGATGTATGAATGAAGTTATAATCATTCCCAGAATTGTACTGAGTCAGAATGTTTAACGAGAACGTGGGGCATATGTACCGGTGTAGTCACAAAAAGGCATTGCATGCAAGTGCTAAAAGTATGTACTCATTACCTTTATTCATATATGACTTGCAAAAATCCCAAGTCCATTTTACAATTACTTTAGGTTCATATAATCTTTTGCTGTAGCTATCACTCTACCTTATCTGTTAGTTATTCCTGAAAGATCTGCAGTAATTGTTTGAGATAATAATAGCATCTGTAAGGTCAACATTCACAAAAAGACTCCATGAGAAAAAAATTACTCCATTGACTTCAGTGGTGGTGACAGGATTTCACTGACTGTCTTTCGTAAAAATTTGCAGAGAGTTTTAGTAAAAGAAGCTTTCCCCCCCACCACCCCAAAGGGAAACAATCTGCTCTGCTTCACTTTAAACAGCTTTAATAACAAAAGTTCTTGAAATTTGAAATTCTATGAAAATGTCAATAATGTCCAAAGTTCTGTTATATGTTGCTCTTAATCTTTATTTACTTAAGGAGTGTTCCTAGTCAGAGGTCAACATTAGTATTAATCATTGATAGTTTCTACATATAAGAAGAAAATGCACCCATTTTATGAAAGAGACCTTGTACTAAAGAATTTATGTAACGTTTTTTACATTAGACCAAAGCTCCAACCCAAATTGCATTATCAGAACAGAATGATGTTCTTCCAGTTAAAGAAACTGTAATTGTACCCTGGATTTACAAAGAGAATCCCAGGGCTTACGAAATCCCCCCCCAAAACTAGCTGATATCACGACTCTTGAGCAGGGATGGATGAGTGTGGGCTGTGCCCTTCCCTGTTTCTGCTGGGAAGGTACGAGGGCGGGGTACACTTTGCCTTCTCCTCCAGGTTATCCTAACAGTCTGGGAGATGGATGCTGCTGATGGTGGTTAGGTGTTCTGTAATGAGCCAGCTCTCACATACCATTTAATAGCTTTTCAGCTTGTAAAGCCGATCCTTGTTAAACCATGAACATGGGTATGGTGAATAGCTAATAGGCTAGAGGGAACCGTGCTGGGAGCCACTCCTACTCAGACGTCAACTCCTTTGTTCAAGCAACTTCTTCCATTTGGTGCTGGGACAAATAATTTCCTTGCTTGCAGACATATGGAGGCAAAAGACTGCATTGCTCCTTGTAGTTTCCTTGGAGACACAAACATGGGCTCTCATCTGACATGTCACAGGTGCACTAGCTATTTTGTACTTTCTGTCTTGCACAAAACTACAACCCTGTCCTCTAGACAATGGAGAGCTGGTATACAGTAGGATGGCAGGGCATTGTTGCCAGCTCCATAGCTAGGGCATGAGCCAGAGAGCATGCGTGTGCTGCACTGTGACACAGCCAGCATCTCCTCTCTTCCTACACCTGGGATGTAGGGGCAGAGTGGTCTTGGCAGTATTGCTGATTTGCAGAGTTTATGAATTATCTAATGAACTAGGGGTCATTAGGCACTTCATGAAGAATGCTGCGCATACTGAGACTAAGCATAGAGATTAAGGTAGCAAATGATAAGAGAAAGAGCAACAGCAATACACAGAAAAAAAAGTTCTCAGATGGTGCAAATTAGAAAATCCTTTGATGTCATTTAACCTCCAAAATGAGAACTGTTCTGATTTGACCTTTGATCTTCCAAAATATTTTGGAACAAAATTAATAGTACCTCTCTGAAACAAGTCTCACCACACTTAGCTTATTTTGACAAATCCAAGGACTGCAGCCCTAGGCTCTCTCCATATCATCATAAGAATTCATTTAACTGAAAATTTAATGACCCTGAAAATGAGCATTAAAAGTAGGAATAACTACTGCTTTTACTAAAGGAATACGAATTTCATTAGTTAGCTGTGACAAATTCTTTAACTTCCTAAATAGATGGGCCACTAAAGGGGAACAGTAAACTGCAGTTTCTAACCTGGACAGGCTAGAGAGCTGTGCAGAGAGGAACCTAATGGAGCTCAACAAGGGCAAGGGTAGAGTCCTGTACCTGAGGATGAATAACCCCATGCACCAGCACAGGTTAGGGGTTGACCTGCTGGAAAGCAGCTCCACGGAGAAGGACCTGGGAGTCTTGGCGGACAACAAGTTAATCATGAGCCAGAAATGTGCCCTTGTGGCCAAGACGGCCAATGGTATCCTGGGGTGCATTAAGAAGAGTGTGGCCAGCAGGTCAAGGGAGGATCTCCTACCCCTCTGCTCTGCCCTGGTGAGGCCACATCTGCAGTACTCTGCCCAACTCTGGATTCCCTAGTTCAAGAGAGACAGGAAACTACTGGAGAGAGTGATTCTGTGATATTTATAACTAGGAAGGTAGGTCCAAAGAATGTACTTTTGTAAATTCCCAAAATACAAACTTTAAACAACCCAGCAGCCATATTTTCTATTTAGCAATGCATCAAACTGAAAATTTCAATACTTCATATGTACAGCAGGAAATTTGTACTTGCAAAGGGCATTTGGGCAATACTTTTAGCCAGCCCCAATGATATCTCCTTGTTTTAAGTAAAAAGTTAAGTAGGTGCTCTCGAGTTTGTAGAACTCTGCCTGCTTAACATCCTGCAGTTTCTATTCCTCTATCCACTTTGTTTTCACCTTTTATTTCTTTTTTTTTTTTTTTCTCCAGGTTGCCAATGAAAGAGGTTCTGTTTAGCTATGATGGTAAGTATTACTGTTTTTCTGACTTAATTTCAGTCAAATTTTCACTATGTGGCTACCTTAGTGTCATTTTAACAAGTTTTTATGGTTTTGTTTAAAAAGATGATAGGATGCACTAGCTATACAATTTAATCTTTGCGTATTAAGCTGGCTATGTTTGGTGAATAATTTCTATTAACATTTACCAATGTAGTATAATTCCACTTAGCATCACAGAACAAAGTCACAACTGAATTCATCTTAAGTGGGATGCAATAAAACAGTTGGAAGAAATTGAAGTATGGTCTGGAATTAGATTGTGAAATAATGTGGTTGAAATAAGATTAATATTGTTTTATATTTGAGTGCATTAAAACATAGTGTCATTAAAATGAATGGTTTGCTAGAGTTAAGCAAGAGTATATTGCAAATTATATGCTATGCTTGAGAGTAGGTATAAGGTAATACCTAACAAGGGAGGTCAGCAAACATGTGATATAGAAAAGGCTCAAATGTTCAATGACTTTTTGTTTGTTTCAGTGCCTTCACATTAAAAAATAAAAAAAAATTAAAAAAAAAATTAATGAGGACTACAAGTTTATTTCAGTTAATATTAAGAATTTGAGAGTAGGATTATGAAGAGAAAGGAAAAGAATGCCTGAAGGAATACTGAGGTAAATTGGACTATTCATGATGACCCAGCCTAATGAAACTCATCCTTAAAATACTTAACTAAAATTTTGCAAACACTAGTGATTAGCAGTATGAGTAAGTTCCCAGAAAACTGGAGAAAGGCAAACAGAATGTCTTATAGCAAAGGAGGAAAACTGAAAGAGTTACACAAAAAATCAGTCCTAATAGCATTTCCAAGACACTGGAACAAAGTATTAAACAACCCATTTGTAGGCATCTGGAGAATAGTAAGGAGATAAAAGGACTTTCACAGGGACACATCAGAAGCAAATCCTATCAAGGTAATCTCATTTCCTTCTTTGACAGCAAAACAGATAGAGGGGATGTATTGGATACACTGTGTCTTCGACACAGTCCCACATGGCATTCATAAGCAAGCAAAGCAGATATGGACTAAATTAAATTCACATAAGGTAGATGGGCAACTAATTGGAAAGCTGGACTCTGAGAACAATCATTTGCTGCTAAGGTGAGAGAGCATCTCACATAGGCTTCCACAGTGCTCTCCTCTAGCTCCAGCACCACAAAACTTCGCCATTAATTACTTGCTTAATCACATTGACTGTAAGCTTACCCAGTTTGCAGATAATGGCCATTTGGGGGGACTTGCAAGCAGCTTAGAATTCAAAAAAGGTCCCTTATATTAGAGGAGTGGCATGAAAACAGTATGATAAAATTAGCTGAAGACAAAAACAAAGGAAGATGAAAAGTGAATACACAAAAGGGACAGTAATAATACTGCAGGAGTGAACCTGAGGATTACAGGGGACCACAAACTGAATCTGAGTTGAAGAGATGATATTCATAAAAAATGCCGTTCCAGGCAGGTGTTGAAGGGAGTGCTTATAATATCATGGAGGCAACTAAGCAACTCTGTTCAGTATTAGTAAACAATCAGTTGCATTGGACGTGGGAAACAAATGGGGGATTCAGAAAAGATGTAAAGGTTTCAATGTCTTCTCACAGAAGAAAAGGATTAAGGATAGACTAGAGACAGCAGTTTATAGCTCTTCGCAATGGAGGTAAAGGGATATCAGCCATGTCTCCACCTTTCCTATGAGACGGAGATGAAGAAATGGGCCTAAATTTCAAGAGGAGAGATTTAGTTTAGAATTTGGACAGTTACAGCTATGTGGAATCTTAAGTGCTAAAGTAGTTTACCTCGGGCTGCTGCAAAGGCAGGCAAGTGTCTCACAAGGTAAGTTTGATCTGCCAGCTGTCATCTCCCACAGCTATAGCACAGGCAAGGTGGCTGAGTATATCCTTAAGGCCTTTTTTTTTTTTTTTCTGTGAAACTGTGAGTTATGTTTGTTAGCCAGATTGTCAGGTTGTATAATTCAGGAAAACTAAGTGATCACAGTGCATGTTATAGAGGTTACTAATCTGTATTTTCGACAACTTGTGTTCACACAAAAACTCTTCTTTTGCAGCCCTGAATTACGATCAAGACCTAAAACTGTATTTTGAGGCCTGTTTCTATAATGAGAAGGAATACACAGCACAAAGGTTATTTAAAACACCATTTTAAAAAGTATTGCTTCCAGTATGCTAAATGCAAAGCAGCAATAACAATCAAATATTCTTTCAAGAAATAATTTTACATACTAGCATAATTAATCCTAAAGATACACATGTGAATGTTTCATAGTCAAATATTGTTTCTTGAAGTGCTTGCTCATTTAAGAGATGCCCAATATAACACAACACATTTTCCTTAGAAATAATATAAATGTTGACATTAAATAAAGCTGTATTTTTGTTGCAGAGTGTTTGTTGTGTTTCTTATTTTTATTCTTGGAAATCTAGCTCCACATATTTCAAATCGGTGAGAACGGATGCTAGCATAGTTGAGAAAGGAATGCTCCCACACTCTTAATCTTGGTCATATTTTGCTGCCACAAAGACAGACATTTTCTGAAATACTCCAGGAATTATTCTCATTTGTGAATAAACAATCAGCACGCACAGTGATTCTTCCCTGCCATGCAATATTCATAGCCCTTTTGGCTAGGCAGTGTCCATGCCAGCTGCTGAGTGCAGGCAGAATTACCAGCTGCACTCCTGCCCCGTGTGGGAAGCATCACCACTTTCCTCTCCACTTTGTGCTACCATTTTTTTTGATCCTGTGCTGGTACCACAAAATGTTGCCTGAGCCTAGATCTTAAGCAGTTCACTTCCAAAATATAGTATAATGGTCTGAGTGTCTATGCTTGCATGAGTAAACTGCCTTCTCCCTGATCCCTTGATCCCTTGATCCTTTGAACCAAAAATCACCCTGCAGGTATGTATATATATGTTCAGGGCCTTTGTGTTGCAGCCCTGTCCTGCTGTGCAGGAACATTTTACCTCCTGACACACTGCTACGTGTTGTGGTTGAGATTAATATTTTAATGAGAATTGCAGCTGCTTTCATTAAAATTAATGAGATGAACTAATTTATAAGATTTTATGATCAGTTAACACA
Source organism: Merops nubicus (assembly GCF_000691845.1). Taxonomy (NCBI): domain Eukaryota; kingdom Metazoa; phylum Chordata; class Aves; order Coraciiformes; family Meropidae; genus Merops; species Merops nubicus. Next base: position 69,927 of record NW_008607734.1, on the reverse strand, counting down.
TTAAAATTAAAAACGGTTTAGAAGGAATATTTCTTAAGCTGCTCGACTTCTTGCACTATTTGATCTAGTGTAATTTCAATCCTGTCTACATTTAAACTGTTGAACTCTGGAAGTGTGAAAAGTTCAGCAGTCAGTGAGACTTTCTATATAGGTAAAATGTGTATTTCACATATGTATGTGGAATATGTCCTTCATACGTCATGAACAGATTGATAGACATACGTTTGTTTCTGTATTAACTTTTTTTTTGCAAAGAAAAAAAATTGACGTGTTTGCATCTTGTGGACAATACCCATTAACCAGATAGTGGAAAAAACCCATATATTAGGAAAGCATTTCAGTGAGTTCCACAGAGAGTTCATTGGGACAGAAATCAGCATATATAGGTAAATATAACAAAAAATGTATTGAAAACTTTAAAAAGTAGATCTAAATGCATAGATATAAACACACCTGTAACTAGAAATAACTATAAATGTGATATAACTATATTGTATGAAATATAAATAATATTGTACAAGATTTAATAGGTCTGCCCCCAAAGACCTAACAGTATTTCTTGGTTTCAGTGGAGCACTGATGAAGTGGGCAGAATTCATATTTAGAACCATTGTGATTTATGTGATTCTCAAAAGTCTTAGTAAGATTTCCTGCCCATTTTTTCAATGCATTTGCTTTGCTCTGATTTTTTTTTTTTTTTTGCCAAAGCTTATTTTCTCTTCCTCTTTAATTTCATTTTTATAAAGCCCAAATCCCATCTAGCATGTCTAGCCAAGAGAATCATTCACATGATATGGTTTAAGTTTAAATTAGGTGATAGGTTGAAGCCCACAGGTGCAAGGAATACAAGCAAGAGAAAGAATTACTGTGATTACAGGAATGGCAAAAGTAGAATCGTTTTGTTGACCTCTGGGTTTGTGATTTTGATCATCTGTGCATACATTAAAAAAACAGTTTCCTTATCTGTTCAAATAGCTTCCATTTATGAATGAAAAATGAGAGTATAGTGGCAGTTCCAGTCTAGGAAGTGTATCCTGAAAAACCAATAAAAAAAAAAAACCTTTAAGGAGAGATTATAAAGCACAAAACTCAACATGAAAAATTGATTGCTTTTTCAGAAGTACTATAAAAATTAGTGGATGTTGCTTATTCAACAGTGTGATCTATTTAGTCCAAGTTCTGATGCATTTACCCTGCTTTTATTAATTATTTTTCTGTTAAAATACATATCTCTCAGAGGATCAGAAGCCTGCCTATGTTTAGCAAGGATTTATGGTCCCTTTTTACCTTCATCCTCTCTCACTGTGTGATACACGATATTGACTCCATCCTGTGCATACTTTTGGTGTTTCTGTTGTTGCTATATGTAACAAATCAATTTGGCAAAAAAAGTTTTATTAAAGCCCAAGTGGTTGGAAGGGAGATTTGCCTAGCCCAAGGTATGTATCTGGGCAGTGACACAGAATGGGCCATGAGAAGGAAGGTCAGAATTCATTACTTGAACAAATTTGGTTGCTTCATCAGACTAAGGACAGCCCTTGGCCCAAGGGCTCAGCTGTCGGGGATCCAAAGGCTATTTCTAACTCTGACTTTCTCAGTCTACATGTGGTCAAGAGAAGAGTTTAGGCTCAGGGCACCAGCATTCACTGCTGGGATCAGATAGGACTATGCATTTGAGATGAACACCATTAGGTACACATCTGCCATGAAACACTAGCACGACACCTGAGAGCTCATACTGACAGTGTAATACAATATGTTCTCCTTCTTCTTCACCTCTAATTGGTTTGTGAGGTCTGGGATTGGCAAGCTTACTGCAGGCATCACCTCTCTGATGTTATGTGCAGCCATGCACAGGCAAATCTATCCACAATAATCTGTATTGCTGACCTCAGGGCAATGCTGGAGTATGGCTGACAAGAATGAGATGTCACCTACTTCCTTGAGGTTGAGAAAGTGATGCAGCTGGAGTGGGAAGCATGCATGGTGAATTACTGTGGTGGGAAGAGTGAAAAGGCTGTGAGGCTGTAGCAACCACTTAGTACCATATCATACCTATAAAGTCATCTTCTTTTACCTCTGGTTGTTGACTGAGTGCTTGAGCACTTGTGTGTGTGAATCTATATGTGTGAGGAATGGGATTTCTTTGGTATGGGCAATTTGGACCAGTTTCTCTTCCTCTACCTCTGATTTTTGACCCTAAATCTGTTGATTTAAATGTCTGAGGAACCAAGGACTTTAGTCCTGGAAGCTGTGTATAGCAAGTCAAACTGTGGCAGGACTCAGACATCTGATAAAATTTGTTAGCTAAACTATCATTATTCTGAATTACATGTAACCTGGATTAGCATCATAAGAATTGACATAGGCAGCCCTGAAATGTTTGAATTAGAAGTGGCACTGTTTGACATCATGCCAACAACCCACAGTAATGAGCTGTCAGGCTGTTGCCAAATACTGTGAAAGTACCCTGATTCTTGTGCCTGCTCCAAACATATGGAAACCAAAGTGACAGAGAAAATCACTTTAACACACAGCCTTTCTCTGCATAAACACGCGTAGGAGCTAGTCACTGGGAGTCACTTTGGGAGGATGAATGTTATTCTGCCATTAGTACATGGGAGGGAGAAGTTATTGTGGGATAGTATTTTGCATTACAATTTTTTACTGCATTACAGCCATCAATAAAAAAGAGTAGTAAGTAGAAACTATTGCAGCCATTACAAATGATGTATTTTGTGTAAGGAGTCACCAGTTAAGTTTCTCTTTGAGTCTGAAGAATGGGATGTCCTGTATCATTGCAGAGTTTAAACTGGAGATAAGCGATTACATGAGTTCTCTGATGCATTGAGATTGTCTACTGGCAAATGACTGAACAGAGTTTTGGTCTCCTGTTTTCTTCTTAAACTGGCCAAGAGTCACTTTATTTTCCTGGTACAAGGTAGCACTCCTGCAATTCTCCCTCTGGGTCTGGGTGACCCCAGTTCACTTGCAGCAGCCAGCAGAAAGGAAGGTGCCATTCTGATGGGATGGGCTCTGCCATCTATTCCAGGAGTGACCTTCAGCATCTAGAGCCTTGCTGGCCACTGCTATCACCTGTACTCTGAAGATGATTAGAAATGAGATTTTTATGATGCCAAATAGGCTCATTCAGGCAAATCAGGGAGACCTTTGAAAGAAAGGTTATGGAATAACCCTGCTCGAGCTTTAAAGAGATTCTTGGCCATTTGAAACTGTTTTTTATTTGTTACTCCACCAAGTGTCCCACGATATTATTGTTTGAATTCTTGCCAAATGTGAGGTGTTTTTTGAAGCTCAAGGGTAGACATCAGGTAGTGCTGAAACAGGGACAAATCATATATTTTTCTATTTAACTGTACAGACTAGAACTAGGACTAGGATGCTAGCTCAAAAGCTTAGCAGAGCAGTTATGCTTGGAATAAGTTAATCTTCAATAGAGAAAAAGGATCATGTTTAATGGTTTCTAGATGGTTACAGGAAAATCAGCATGAGGTTTCAGACAGTGAACAGACAGCTACTTTCATTTACAAAGGAAAATACTGAAACAAAAGTATTAGCTGAACCACAAAAGAATATATAATTATTTTTTTTTAAAGCTTTGAGGACACGCCAACAATTGGGAAAAATAGATTTTATCAAGTTTCAGCACAGTTTCTCTTGTCACAAAACAAATCTGTTTAGAAGCACAAGTTATGTTTTCACATTCCATTAAAAGAAATCTCGTTCCTGTGTAGGCTAGCTCACATCATTGCCAGGCAAATCCATTGCCTCTGGTTTATCATCAGCAAGCATTTAAAGTTGAAAATTAAAAAAAATACACCAAACAAAACAAAATGAAACCAGAGGTCTGTAACTTAAAACAGATATGCCTGTTCACTTAACCTGACTGGCTGATAACATTTATCACATATAGTAGCTTTTTTTTCTGTCTCATATTTCCAGAGCAGGGAGATAAATTTGTAACAATATTTCCATATATCTGTAATAACAAAGATTTGCATTTTGCTAGTGTCAGTGCAAATTTGAAGTAATTCTCTTAGAACTGACTGAGCTACCCAGACATAAGGAAGAGAATTGGATTATCATTTCTAGTGAGCACTTCACTTGACTTCCCATGAACATGTCTTTTCTCATTTTCTTCACATTTATTTGATGCATTATAGCAGTCAGTGACGGACTTAACATTGTTCGGACGTTTGTCTCATAACTCAATAAAAAAACCCCAACAAAACAGAGCAAATTTGAAGGCTAAGATTTATGTCCTCTTATGTGATATACAGTGATTATATGTTGCTGACCTTGGCCTTTCTATTAACCTCCACACAGAAGACTGCTTGCAATGGAGCAAAATAAAAATTGTGTGTATTGATGCAATTTTCCCTTATCCACAGTTCTTTAGCTGTGGTGGGGACAGTGTGGGAGGCAGGTCCAATAAAAGCACTGCTGGCAAGAATTTGTATTAAAGACTTGAACATTTGGATTGCAAGCCTATATGTATATACACACACACATACACACACACACATCCCCTCTTAACATCTCAGCCATTCATAACAATGAATCCAAACCAGCTGTGCTTTCCAAAGTAGCTGCCCTTTGATGCTGTGACTTCCTGCAGCATGGAACAGCCCAGCTGAGGTCACAAAGGGAAAGAACTCCTTCATTCCCTGGAAAACAGTCTGCCATCAGCTTCTCCAGGTTTCTCTCTTTCATTACGAAATGGAGACGGAAGGGTGACTGCTTTTTACTTCCATTTGTTAAACTTTGGAGTCTTAAATTGTCTTGTAAGAGTTCAGATCTGAAACCATGATTTTTTTTTTTTTTGTAATTTAGTCTTATGTGCTATCCTATCTCTGCTAGAAACTTCAAAGTTTTTTGCTGCTTTTTTCTGAACCTTTTAGGTTTTGGCAACAGTACCATGCATATTCCTTTAGTTCTGCTGTTCAAAAACCTGGAGATCAAGTAATAAAGGCTGTTAGACTTATTTTTTGATATCTGCCCTGGTTTTCTTTGTGGTTTTATTAACACAGCCATTTCCTTCTTAAATAGGAATGAGCACCCATCAGTAGGTATTTTTAAGGTTATTTCCAATGATTGCCAAGTTCCTTTTGACTAAAGAAATTCAAAAGCTTAAAAGAATGTCTTTGGTTAATAATTTATACTGAATATCACCTGACTTTTTCTGAATTTGACCAGAGTAAAACATTGCAAAATGAAGCATATAAAGCTAAGCTAGATCACTGAAAACAAGATTGAAATGTTGCAGTGATATAGACCTGCATATCAGAAAGAAAAATGTAGATTAAATGCAATCTAAGTGTTATATAATTTCCAGTCATATAGAAAGAATATTATTTACAACAAAATGAAGAAAGAGAGAGAGCTTCCTTTGACACTGTATACTCTTTCCTCATATTGTTTTGGTTTTAAAAGTTAGAAATATAGAACTAAAATGTTGGACCACATATATCCCATATATTCTGAAATCTTTACTATACACTTGCTTACTTGCAGAAGAATCCACTCAATGTTTCATAATGATGAATACATAGCTGTGGTTCTGTTTCCAGTATCTCTGTATCTTGGGCAAATAAATCAGTTTACAACATCTGACTAATAATTAACACATACAGTCTTCCCAGAACACCATAGTCTGCAGCTTTCTGTTCACATTTCTTTCTGAATACTAACTGAAGGTATTACCTCTACAGTAAATGAACATCTACTGATAAACAGAAGCACAGAGAGTCTGAAAAAAGACTGCTAGAGGCTGAAAAATGTGGCTCAAAAGTCATCTATTTATCTTCTATTGCATTGCAAGTGAAGTTTGGATGGCAAAGCAGCTTGACTCTAGAAGAAATTTCCCCCGAGGACTTTACTCTGTTGAAGACAGTGGATCTGCAAAGTGGAACAGGCTAAAAAGGAGTCTGTATCAGGGAAGGTCCTGCAGGGTACGAGGCTGTTGCACAGGAAGAGATGATGACTGCACCTTTAACATTGCCTCCAAAGCAGCTATATGTTACTGTGACCAGTTCTGTGCCTCAGGTTCTCCTGGCCCTGTAGATTGTTGTGGTGATTACTGGGATGTCTGTGTCCACCCTGTTGAGCCTACCAGGTCAGATGAGCCTTGGCCACCTCCAGCATCAGGTAGGTATAGAGAAAATGCTCAGTTTGTATTAGTGCATCACAATTAAAACATACTTGGAGTGAAATCACTGATTAATCTTTAGAGTGTACAAATCCTAAATATGTGACTACATAGTTGACAAAGGCACTGTGTATGAAACTGGAGTGAGAATTATGCTTGCCCCTATTTGTCTCTAGGAATAGATTTATAGCATTGTCTGTGTCATATTTCTGTTGGCCAAAACTTCTGTTTCACTTGAAAATTCTCAGAGATAACTCCATGGTTCAAAATTAAAGTAATCTTAACAATTCCAATAGAAATTCACAGATTGACATGAGATGAACAGCAAGCTCTGAACTTTTGTATCCATCAGTACAAATAAATCATCAAGAAAACTGAGGGTTATCCTGAATGATAGTGCTCTGAAATATTCTGTACTGGTTTTATCCAGCATAGCTTTCCTGTGGGACATGATTTTTCCTGCAACAGCTCAGCTGTACGAGTAGATGAAGGGATGTGTTTAGAACAAGGGTTTCTGTCATATTTACTTTCTTGTTAGTCAGTTTGTAGTGGAAATTCCTCCAAGAGTACTCTAAACTCATTCTATTACTGCCTTTCTTAGGACATCTTTTTGCATGTGTGTTCACAGCTTTGTAACTCCTAGACTGTACATATCTGCCAGAGGTGGCAGTTACATTTACACTATTCAAGAACCTTTATTTATCCTGTAGGTGAGCTTAGATCTTTTTTTAATATCTCATCTCAAAACAAAATCCTGTTTTTTCTGATCCTTGAAGTATAAAGTAATAAAGTCTGTAGCTTTTAAAAATCTGTTTATTGAATATTTGTTGTGTAAATAATTTTGGGGGTAAAAGGAGAATAATAAAGCAGCCAAAATATAGCAGAAAAAAAAAAAAAGGAACTTTCTAGAACTGGAATGTCTGAGGAACAGAGAAGAGAGAATCTAACTGGAAGGGGAAAATGGAGAAACAAAAAAGACTGAATGCCTGAAGATTAAAGAACCCATGAAATATTTTTAGAAATGGTGTAAGTTTATTAGCTGACTTAGTAACTGAGACTATACGTCTGCCTTTGGCTAAGAATTACTTAAGCACTAGAAGACCACATATGCCAAAGTACTTTTCACCTGGAAGATTTTGATCTTTTAGTTGTCCATGGTTTCACTCTCAGTGCTTCCTAACTCAGATTTCTTTAAACAAACCAGTAAACTAGAGTGTTTTACATGGGCTAGAATGAGCAGCAATAAAACTGTGCAGTGCTATATTTCTGGATCCTTGTCTTTGTGTACGGCAGCAGTAAGCTACGTTGTGACTTATTCCATGGGTGTGCACCAAGCTGAGGGCCAGTCTTGATTTAATTATGTGGAACTGCTTTGACTTTGTCTTTATGAACCCAGCATTCAGTATGTTTCAATTGCTTTCCTGTGTAGTTTCAGAAGAAACTGTGTGCATTCTTGCCTTAGATACAGAAATTCCAAATTTTTAAATTATCATTGCTTTTTTTGGTTATTAAAAGAAATGTTTGAGTTTTATTGATTTACTATATTTATTTATTTTATCTTTTCGTTTCTATTACTCTGATAGTACAAAAATCTCTGTCAGAGTTAACACACTCAATCTCACCCTGGTGGTGGTGTAAAAGTGAGAGTTTGCTAAGAGATTTTTCTAGTTGTTTTTATGTTACACAGTCAGGATCTGGCCTATAAATGAGTAAAACTACAGACGTTTCACTGACAGAAGTACTTACATCAGTACTGGGGGCAAACAAAATAAAACCTGTAAGGGTATAGGAACACTGGAGTGGGAGGGAAATGCTTGTTTATTACTCTTCCAATCGTGATTTTTACATCATATAATGCCATTCATAAAGTGATCAGGCTGCATCTTCAAAGTAATTAATTACTTAAATATATTAATATTCCATCCTGGTATATTCATGGCCAGACAACCTCGTTGTGTTCTCATGCAAACAGTGTCTTTTAGGTTAGATATCTCTGCTCTCTGCCACTGATGCCTCAGGCAACACTCCTGACCTGCTGACTCTTAATTTGGCTAGACTAAAGAAAATGGATGGCTTTAATCTTTAATTCCCTAAGCACACATTATTACAAAGTTTCTTCTGTACTTGTCTAGGTTTGCATTTTTTTTGTTGGGCACAGAGAGTGAGGCCTGCCAACAGAGCTCCAGTGAGGCTCAGTCCTGTCCCGTGGATGCTGCATCAATACTTCCTTCCCTCAATATACTTGAAATATCTTGCTTGATATCTCCTTCCAGCTACTGTCTTGTGTTGACTTTGTGGCAGACTGTGACAAATCGTGACACTTAGGTAACTTGCTTTGGGTATTCTCTGAAAAATGCCTTGGATCTTAGCAGAAGCTGAATCAGAGCAGGCACTTGGGCCTCAGTCTTCTTGGGAAAGATATATCTCACCTATATCTACCGTAGGTGACCTACTGTGTGACTAACAGGAGAAGACAGGCGTTTTTAAATCATCAGCTCTAGTCTCTGCACTTTGGTATGAAATCAGCTATGGCTTAGAAGTGCATATTTCTCTCCTGCCAATAGAGGAGGTCTAGGCAGCTGAGGCACACGTGTATGTCTGGGCAGACAAACTCCAGCCCTTGCTGTGAAAGGGGTTGGCCTTCCTCACACCTCTGGTGGGGAGAAAGCCTGATATAGTGCAAATGCAAGTCAACACTATATTAATATGAAATATAGTTTAAGCTTCTTGAAAACAGAGGAGAAAGAAGAACTTGGAGGTTCTGGGCAGGGGAAGGAACGTGATCTCTAGCTATAGGCTCACCAGTGCAGGTGTGAGAACAGGCTGGAGAACAAAAACCCATGTGATAAATGTACAATGTTTGTTATAGATGTGATCTTTTGAGGTCCCTTCCAATCCCTAACAATCTGTGAATCTGTGATCCAAAGCCCTGCACAGGAATTCTGCATCTTTTTCCTGAAGCTTTGGCAATGAAGCGTGCTGAAGAAACAGTTTATATCGATGATCTTAAAACACACACAGAATCTTTTTTCAGGGAAGTTTTGTCAAAGAAAAAAATTAAGAGGCATGTATTTGATGGGAAAAATTGTCACTCAGTTTAGGTTTTATACTGGGTTTTTGGAAAGTGTATGAAACACATATTTGCATTGAAACACAATTGATTTGTCTGTTTTCCAAAGAGGAATTAGACTGGTAAGGAAAAAGAATATATTACAATTGCTTTGGACTCTCTATTAGTTTTTAAATTTTATAACTGAAAACATTATTTTCCATTTTAATTGCCAATTAGAAAATTATTTTTATTAGAAATGTATTCTTTTAAATTTTATTACTGGAAAATAACTTAATTTGAAGAATAAATGCTATACACATATGTTGTAATTTTTCAGTGAGTGGTTTGAATCTGGTGTTGATTTTATTTACTATGTATGACAGTGTACCTGATAAAAAAAATTAAGATACGTCAAACTGCCTTCATTGCTTCAGACAAACTGAGAGTAGATGTTGCTGACTTTCAACTAAATAATTCATGCATAACACATACAAAGAATTAATTCAATAATATCAAGAGTTTTGAGTTAATTCACCTAAAAATGATTTTTTTTTTTTTTCACAAGCCTATATGTTATATTGACAGGTTGTTATAAAGATGGCCGATATTATGGAGAAGGAACAATCATTAAAGACAACTGCAATTCCTGGTAATGTTTCACAGAAGAGTAAATTAAATTTTATTTAGCATATGTCATGAAACAGAAATTAAGGTATTGAGCATCCTTAAATTCATACTAAATATGTAATCAAATCAAAACAGCTGGAAGAGTAGTGCTGTATTAAGCTATTGTAGAACTTGATTACAGATAATTTAGAAGAATGGCAAGAGATCAATGGACTTTCTATCCAAGATATGAAAATGAAAGTATTAAAATCTGCTCCTCACTGGCCTAATTCTCTTCCTGCTCAGTCAGTTTGATGGCTCTGACCTGAGTCAACATGGTTTCATCCTAGATCTGGGTATTGACCTGATGCAGACAAAACAAATATTAAAATGTAAGGTATCATTTTAGAACATCTGCTTCCATTTCTTTGGCATAAATGATGAGATTTTACATTATTTCATAAAGGAAGAAAAAAAAATATATGTAGGAAAGGGATTAACTGTTTGAGAATCCCCTTCTCTCCCTTGGGACAGGAGTAGACAGCACAGGCAGGGGAGCTCTGCTGCTGGTCCTGGCAGTCAGCTGCCTGAGCCACCTCCCTGCTTTGCCTCTCCAAAAACCAGCCCTGCACTTCCAGCCCCATGGCAGCCCCAGGGGCTCCAGCAGCACCCAAACAGGGCTGGGGCTACCCCTGCCTTGATTTGAGTCCAGAGTCCTTGGAGCAAGGTGTTAACAGCTACATGTCTCCTTTCTGGTTTTCCAGAGTGAAATGTCCTGAAAACATCTAATTTATGGCACATTGTCTTTTTTTCCTTAGTTTGATCTCAGAAGATGGAAATGAATTTTTTTCAGATATGACCTTTCTCACATAATATACGACTTCCCACGTTGTTCCTATTAAGATTCATTAGGTAGTGAAACCAGAAGAAATAGCAATGTGTTTTCATAAGTACTATGTGACATTCATACTGTTTACACCTTTTTCGTCCATCTTCCTTCTGCTGTTATAGTGCCTATTTTTTCTTTGACAATTCATTTTCTGCTCAGTGATATTCTTGCCTTTTCAGCAAATGCTTCCAAAGTCTCTGGAAGTGTTCAAAAGAAGTATGTATTGTTCGCCAAGACTTGATTAATCACATCAATTCTGGAGATTATGGGTGAGCACACTTTTATTTTAAGATTTTGTTGTAAATCACGCTATTGCCCATTCTACGTATGTACAAATTACAAGTTACACAACTTTCCTCCCCACTCTGTCCTTTTCCAATATTACAACAATTTTACAGTAAATGCACATCAGTGAACCTCCTAGATCTCTGGCAGATTACAGAGTTTTAAGTGGAAGGATACCAAAAGTCTCATGGTGGTAAGAGTTGACATTGTAAACAAACACCTATGTAAAACATTCTCCAAATGCAGTACAATTGTGGTGGGGTTTGTGTGTTTTTTTATTTTTTTCTCCTCCTCACAAACCACTATTTAGATTATCTTATTTTTTACCTGGGAGAGATATTTAATGTAATTTTTTCTCCTCCCTTAAGAGTATTGTTTCACATAACAAGACTCCAGGTAACATTGGAAGAGACCAAGAGGAGACCAAGAACAGGAAATTTGTGGGGTTTGGCGTTTTTCTTGCTACCAGTTCTCAGTTGCTCCAGATAGTTCAGAGGGAATAAGGACACCCCAGTACCAGAGCTGTGCCTTGGGAGCCTGCTGGCTGTTTACAGACATATATACAGAGGCTTCCTTCCCAGGAGATGATATGCTAAATTAGCCAATGAAACCTGCCCAGACTCCAAACTGTGACTCAGTGCTGAAACATTTTGTACTTCATGGAAGATAGTCCAACCAACCGAGTTAGGACAAACAGTTAAGTTAGGCACCTGGAGCCCTTCACCTCTCTCTTGTCAGTGGTAAGAGTTACGGTTTGCCACAGGGTGTTTAAATCCACCTGTGATATGACTCAACTTCTGCAGGTGCTTGCTCTCTCCACTGACTACAGACAGACTAGGAGCAATGAGGATTCTTATCTGGGCAGCATGAGTCCCACCTCCTTGTTCCTCATTCACAGGCAAGAAAGAAAGAAATGGGTAAAGAGAATGTTCTCCCTTGTGGCTCTGTTCTTTCCCAGTAACAATAAGAAATTTCGTTGTGTTCCACATGTGAATGATTGCAAGGTTTTGGTTGTTTTTTGTTTTTTGTTTTTTTTTTTCTGGTGTGCATGCAGTTTGCAGGGTTAATGCTCTAGTCTGGGTCTAGTACCTGAAAGTAGAGAGGAAATTCTTTAAGAGCCACAGGGAGATGTTTACTTGCAATCTGGCTGTTGGTGTAAAACTCAGGCAGAAACTGTCCGCTGGGCTTTCTGCAGGGTTCAACAGTGTCTCACTGCTGCTGCACCAGAGCTCGAAGGCAATGTATCTTGCTGTGTGAAGCTGTTAGCTCTCTATGGGCATCTGGTCTGAAGCATAATCTGAGCATTACTTCAAGACAACAGTAGTTGTTATGACTGAACTTGTTTTCTAGTACTTGACTGAAGCATTGCATGCTCATCTCCTGCAGGCTGACATAATGATGACCTCAAATCACTACTTTTCATGTACTGCTGTGCTACCCTATCCTACACTCATTTGCAGTTGAAGAGCCCATACTAAATATTTTCTTATGCCTATTGAATAGAAGGTTTTGAAATGTAATTTGAAAGATTTCTTTCTGGGTGTTGTTGTTAGCAGCGCTCTTACAAAGGAGCAGGTATTAAAGTGAGTGGCATCTCTAACCCGTTTTTTTTTGTTTGTCTCTGGGAAAGATGGAAAGCTGACAACTACAGTCAGTTCTGGGGAATGACGGTGGAAGAAGGTTTCAAAAAACGCCTGGGCACCTTCCCTCCATCTCATTCCTTGCTGAACATGAAAGAAGCTCCAGTAAGTGTCATGTACAAGTGTAATTTTTTTTTTTAAAGAACTTCATCACATAGAAAAATAAATGTGGACAATTTTAAGATTATGTTTCAGTAATTTAACACTAAATCCTTCAGTGTTGAATATGAAACTCCCAGAATAGTTCTCCAAGCTACAAAGGGGTCCTATTGATGCAAATCAAACAAAGAGGACCAAAAGCAAAAGCTAACCATTGGGAAGCTCTGCACCAATATCAATTTATCATTGTAGATCTAGCGTTTGAAATCTTTGCTTCTTTAGGATGGTTCCATACTGTCTTCTCCATTTTGTAATCATTGCAAACATAGCTGTAATAATTTTAAAAAAAAATAAAATCTGGGCATAGTTCATTCAGGCTGACAACTGAGACTAAACAGTAATCTCTGAAAGAAGCTCGGATAGCCCATAGGATAAAGTAATGTAAAGATGCAGTAGGAGGCTGGGGTTTTGGCCAAATCAAAAGTAAAATTATGGGAAGCATGGGAAAATTAGATAATTCTCTACTACCAGCTTCCTAAACCTCTTGGCCATGGTTATTTTTGTGGCAGTTCTTACCATATATTTATGTTCCAATTAGTTCTGCAGCAAAGCAAATATACTTTAAGTTATGTAGGTACATTAGGCAATTAAAGAGGAAATGTGTGTTTGAAAAGACCTCTAACATCATCAAGTACAACCATCAATCCAACACAACCACGACCATTAAGCCATATCCTGAAGTACCACATCCACATGTTTTTTGAACACCTTCAGGGATGGTGACCTCCCTGGTCCAGCCTGTTCCAATGCTTTGCTACTCTTTCAGTAAATAACTTCTTGCGAACATCCAATCTAAACTTCCCCTGGCACAACTTAAGCCCATTTCCTCTCATCCTATCCCTTGTTACCTGGAAGAACAGACCAACACCCACCTCAATTTAACCTTCTTTTGGGCAAGTTAGAGAGCAGTAAGGTCTCCCCTCAGTTCTCCTTTTCTCCAAGCTAAACAATCCCAGTTCCCTCAGCTGCTCCTCATAAGATATGTTCCTCAGATCCCTCACCAGCTTAGTGGCCTTTTTTTAACCCACTGTAGCACCTCAGTGTCTTTCTTATGCTGTGGTGCCTAAAACTGAACCCAGTACTTCACCGCTTCCCGACTCCTGCTGGCCACACTGTTATTGATACAGGCCTGGACGCTGGTGACCTTCTTGGCCACCTGGGCACACTGCTGGCTCATGTTCAGCTGGCTGTCCACTACACCAGTATGCTCAGGTCCTTCTCTGCCAGGCAGCTTTCCAGCCCCTCTTCCCTAAGCCTGTAGCATTGCCTGGGGTTATTGTGGCTGAACTGCAGGACCCAGCACTTGGCCTTGTTAAACCTCATACAACTGACCTTGGCCCATTGATCCAACCTGTCCAGATCCCTATGCAGAGCCTCCTGACCTTTGAGCAGATCAGCCTTTATTCCACTAACCCGTTTCTCAGGCACATTTTCTCTGTCTATAAATATTTTATGGATTTTATAAGCCACAACCCAACTGCCCTGGGCCCTGCCAAACACTTGAGAAGCTTCAGTACATTCTTCTCTAAAAATTCAGCTTTGCACATTCATGCGTTTAGTGCTCAGGAAGTCCTACTTGTTATGGAAAGCACAAGCTTTGCACAGGATTCTAAGAAATCTTTCCAATACAAAGGATAAAAATATATAATAATAATAAACTCTGTATGACTTTCTTAACTTCTGGAGAATTCTTTGAGCTTGCATAAAATTGCTCTGAACTGTACATGAACCCATCTCCCACCCTTGGCTTCTCTTCAGAATTATTAGAACTTTCTTGCTTTTACCCCAGTGGTTTCTGTCTTAGCCAGTCTTGATGTAAAAATATTTTTCTCTGAAGCTCCAAATCTCCCTGATTCTGTCTCTTTCTATAGTTTTCTAGAAGAATATAATCTCTTTAGTGTCCTTGTTCTGCCTTAGAAAATTTATTATCTGCCACATTTTAACACTTCACAAAACTTATTAAAAAAAAAGCTTTTATTGGCTTGTAGACAGCTCCATATCTACTGCCACAGCATGACCTAGCAATTTCATAGCACGGATTACATAGGGGTACATCAACAGATTCTTCCTATTGGCAAACCAACAGTAGCCATGGGGTTATTTTCCAGGTACATTTCAAGGTAAGTGTCTGTCCTGGTTTTGCAGGGACAGGATCCCAGACGAGCCATGGTCTGCAGGCAGTTGCAGTTTGGAGTCAGCCTGGGCAGCTGACCTGAGCTGGCTACAGGTGTATCCCTTGCCATAGACATCATCTTCATTATAAAGGGGGAAGTTTGCTGGGAGGTGGTGGTTTGTCGTGTCATTTGCTGGGGCCTCCTGCTTTGGCATCTCCTGAACCTGTTCCTCTTGCTCCTGGTGACTGCTTTCCTGTTTATTGTGACCATCGTACCTTCGCTAGGCTGAGTATAACTTTATACTAGTACTGGGATTAATTTTGCTGTTCCATTAAATCTGTTTTCATTTCAAGCCATGGGTCTTCTTCCCTCCTTTTCCTAATTCTCTTTCTCTGCTAGGGAGGGTTCATCAGGTGATAGCGCAACTGCCTAGTTCTGGGCTAAACGTAGACAGTATCTTGCCAGAGTTTTAGAGATACTTGCCCCTGCTCTGCCTTCCATGAATGATTTTGTGTCACTGACATTTTGTGAAGCATACTAATACATTTACATGTCCTAACTGATAGAGAACAAGTAAGTTTCCATGACAATGTTTCCATTAAGCTTTACCTATAACTAGGTGACAGCTCAGAAGAGAGTAAAAAGATATGAATGATGAAATTCAGAAATAATGACTTTTTAATATTTTTCAGATATATTCTCCAAACCTTAATGGCTTGACCTTTAAGTGACTTTGTGGAGCAGTAATTCACCTGCAGGCCAAGTTACTACTTACATACTGTGGATAAATTGGAACTAATTAAATACTCATGCTTTCTCTGGGATTATTACTGACTTTCCCATTTTGCAAGTGAGAAAATGGCAAGCCATTTGCCCAAACTCATATATTTAGTTGATAAAAATGCTACAATTAGTGTTCAGGAGTTTTTAGCACTATCTTATGCTGACCTGATTAAAAGCCTGGTAGCTTTGATAATGTAGAAAGAAAACCATTGCTATGTAATTTTTTTTTTTTTTTTTACTTAACCTCCCATTTATTCAGCATGCTAATGGTCTACTATTTAGGGAATAAATGGCAGTTTCTGGTACCTAAGGGCCTACCATTCTGATTATTTTCTGCTGTCTTCTGGGGATGCTTGAGAAAAGCATTTTTTTTTTTTTGTAGAAGGGTCTCCTTACTCAATTTCATGGAAAAAAGACCCAAGAATCAAAAGCCCTTTTGTGTTAACCACTTTACATCTACAACAGAGTCTCAGTTCTCATCAGTGTTAAAGAATTTGGGTTTGGAGTGGAAGCTTTTCGGTTGTTTCTTTGACTGTGTTCAAGTACATATCTAGCTATATAACATTAAATTAAATGCTGTGACAGAGCTACATTTCATCTTACGGAAAACACAAGTTTTTGAGCTTTTAAAAGCTCTGCTATTAATAAAAGACTATACACGCTCAATAAGGTGATGCTTATGTCTGGAAGGGTAGTTTAACATGATTTCATGTTAGAATGCCTGAAAGACAATGATATGGAACAAGAAATAGATTTGAACTGAGGACTCACTGCTGCAGAGTATGGCTAAACCTAAACGTGGACTGACTGCTCAATACACCACTGAAATTGTTGTGACTCCTGACAAAGCTGAAGCTTTTAATAGTGTCATGCGTGTTATCTGAGAAGGCGTTCTGAGAGTGTTTACTCACCGCTGGGGATAGTGTAATCATTCTTGAAGTTCTACGTAGCACAATAATAACTGCCATGACTTTAAAACATATTATAACATACATTTGGTGGTATTCTGTCCGTACGTGTTTGGCAAGAGGTACGTCGCTATGGTAGGGTCTGCACCTGCAGGCAATAATGTGCCCACCTAAGTGCCATCTTACAAGGAAATGGAATACATAGTTTATAATAAGGCACCATTTTGGATTAAGTCTCAAATAACTCATGGAGACAATGTGAAGGTTGCGAAGTACATCAGCTGTTCCTCTGATATATGGCTTTTCACAGTAAAGAAGCTCAACAGTTGTAGGTCTCTCTTGCAAACTGAAAGTCATACATGTCCATTTTGTCTTCACAAAGCAAGTGATGTCCAGAAGCATTTTCCTACATTGAAAAAAAAAAAAAATTGCTTTGTCTCAGGAAAAACTATTTCTACATTTGCAAATTCAGTAATCTTCAACCTTTTGTCTCTGATGTGCCATTGTGAAAGTTTAGAGGCTGGGCCAGCCACTAGATGGATAACAGATTAACATATAATCCTTCTTTTCCCAAAGGGGAGGAGAAAGGGAACAAAGGGAGAGACTTACGGATTAGAAAACTGAACCAGCTTTAGTGAAAATAATAATAAAATAGAATCTATACAAACCAAATATTGAATCCAAACTCCTTGATGGCAATTACATCACCACGGGTGCTGTGAAGTAGACACTGGGGAAGTGCACATGAACTTGGTAGCAGACTGGAACTGGATTCAGGAACACACAGATCAGGATCAAAGGCAGAACAGAGACTGTCCTCCTCGTGTGCTGGCCATTGAAGAAGAGAGCTTGACCCTTGTGATCCCTCAGCTTTACACTGAAGATGATGTATATGGGATGGAATACCTCACTGGTCAGTTTAGGGTCACCTGTCCTGTCTGCTCCCCCCTGCAGGTGCAGCCTTTTCCTTTCTCCATCCCCAGTGAGGTACACAAGATTTAGCAGTGACCTGAGTCTTCACAGAAGCAAATATAAACAAGAGCCTATCTTCACTCCAGTCCTTGGTAGAAACTGTAAACATCAAGTGTTATCATTGCTAGAAGCAGAAGCTATCTGTGCAAATGTGCCGTTAACTTCAGAAAGTGCAGTTAGAAGAGATCTAACCGAAAAGTCACTGAACACAATGAGTTTGGTCTAACTCAAATCAGGATAGCCATATAGCTTTTCTGAAGTCACAGCTGCTGTATCATTGTTCTTTTATATCCACTTGCCTTCTTACTTCATCCAGAATGCTAACTTCACTGTGGAGAACATCTATAAAGTTTTAAAAATAGTTTGCCAGTCATTTTGCTGATAATGTTGTGCCGGTTGATACTGGTCCGTGGAGCATCTGTTGAGAAACTATCATCTAGATTACTAGTAACTATTGTTACTATTTGTCACAGAGAAGCAGTGCCTCTCAATATCAGGGTAGCAGTTTCTCAGACAGAAAGCTGATGTATCTGGCTACAGGTCACCCCTGCATTTCTAAATGACAAAGCTGATGGTTAATGAGGGATTTGCTCTGTCATTTACAATATGAGGCTATTAAATACATTGGCAGTAGTTTAGGAACATGTAAAGTTCCATTGTCTCAGACCAAAGATCTATTTAGAATTTTGTTTTTCTCAACTGGCTCATTTGTAGCATTGTAAGTGGTCATTGTCTGCGTAAGTGTGCTGAACAACCTTTGCCAAATTTTGCTTCAGGGAAATATTTTGCTTAGGAACAGATTATCATATTTTGGATTTTGGATTTTCCTCTGGAACAGGTGTTATCAACAATTGTTTAAGACAAATGGATAGACTAGAGGGACTCATATTGCAAATCTGCATGGCCATTCCTATTTCTCTGAGCAGTATAAGCAATCATTCCATAAATTCAGCAGTAAAAACCCAATTGAGTCAATGGTTTTGATACATTGAAGACAGAGCAGATTACCAGCATTTGCACCAGATGGTTCATGCACATGCTGATATTTGTGCAAAGCTTGGAGGACATAGAGCTGAGAGCTGAAGATGCCAAAAATGGCTGTCCAAACGGCTTTAGTGAGCAGACCATGAATTCTCATCAACTCAGCATCAGATTGCAAAGCAGAAAGAAAATCACTGGTTTTTGTTTTGGAATCAGTGCTGGAGATTGCAAAACCTCTGTGTAAAAGACAAGTCAATGATAGACTATGCTGATCCCTCCTCCATGGTAACTAAAAATTCCTACCTACAGCCATGTGTCAAGAGAACATAGTAACAGGCACCTAACTTTACTGCTATTTGTAGCAGAATGTTTTTCTTTGAAAAAAAGCTAACTGGGATATAATTAATGTGTTTCACAAGGTGAGAGAAATCAGAGAGAAACTAGCCAGTTAATCAAATTGGCAGGTGTGGAGCTCAGCTTTCCAGTGCAGCTAGTGGAGTGTCAGAACCCCTCTGATCTTGGGGGACCACAGCACCCAGTTGCAAGGTAACCACCACAGGGATGCTCAGGAAGCCACAGGTGCCAATGCTTTAGGTTTTCTCAATCTAAAAATTAATGATTTTAAAACCAAAATTAGGGAAAAATTTAAGACAAAACTAGGAATTGAAGCATATACAGATCTCCTACATTTTGTTTCAGGGAAACCCACTTCCAGAAGAATACTTTCCTGCATTTTTTGCAGCCACTTATGCATGGCCTGACTGGATTCATGATCCTCTGGATCAACGGAACTGTGGAGCATCCTGGGCTTTTTCAACTGCAAGTAATACTAATTTTTTTTTCTCCTTTTAAAAATACAATTGTTATTAGATGTGTGATGAAAATATGTAGTGATTAGTAATAGAGTAATTTCAGTTTGCTTTTCACTTTTTAGTCGGCAAAGAGGAACATTTAAAATTGGCGCAGCTTTCCCTCTAAGTTGTCCCAAAGTCTTAAAAAGTCAATCTAATTTGTAGAGCTCTGTTTGCTTTCTGTAAGCTAGTGTAACATAGGGAGATTTTTTGATGACAGAAAGTAGAAAATCAATTGACTAATGCACTGTTTCATAACTGTAGACTAACTTTGCTTTTAAAAAATTGGCTTTAAAAAATTTGCTTTTGAAGAATTTTGCTTAAACTACATGCTTAACTTGAAAGCTTAAACCACGTAGGCTTTATTTTTTTGTAATATGTATTTATATATTTGTGCACCTGCCATTGTCCAACTCTTACTATTCAAGTAAACAAAGTATAATCTTTTCAATACTTTTGTGAGAAGAAAACCCTGAAACAGCTCAGATATTTGTGGAAGAAACTATTTTCAAATTCTGTAAGCGAAGGTATGTCAGTAATGCAACTCAACCTCATGTGCCTCTGGTTTGATGAAAACTGGACACAAGGGTTTGCATCACTTTTTCCAAAGAAACTACAGAGATCAGTTATGTTGTTATGCTGCAATAAATCTCAGCACATATTTAGATATATAAGGTTAGAGAAAAAAATTATGCAATCAATCTTTATGACTTCAGCCAGCCAGTGTTTTTACAGGTGAAGGTTTCTGCAACTGGTTCTTTAAATCACAGCAGTAAGAGAAGTGAAGGAACATTTGGGTCAGTTAATCCCAGCTACCAGCAAAAGACAGACTGCACACTCTGTCACCAGTATGTCTTGTCTAATGTGGTTGTAAAAGAGAAAACCAAGAGAGCTTCTAACAGCTCTCCTGACAGATTACTACAGAGATGAACAGTGTTTGCTGAAGGCAAGTCTTTCCAGATATTTAGTCTGGATTTTCCCTTTCATAAGTGATTTTAATTCACATAATTATTTTCAGCACTAAATATTATGAGATGCCTTCCTATGCTGTTGAGTCTAACAGGCATCTAACATCTTCAATCTGAATTTTCAACCCTTCTTTGTAAGATTAATTGTTGCTCTATGATTATCCAAGCACTGCTCTATCATTTTTTTCTTATCATATCAGTATTATTTCTTATCATATAAGTATATCCTATAGGTTTTGCAAAACTCTTCACTAAAAAGCTTTTACACCTATGAAACTAAATTACCTGTGTGACACCCCATAGAAGTACAAAGCACAGTTGTCAGCTGTCATCAGCAGATTGACCCTTCTGAAGTCCTGTCTGAAGTTTACTGAAGTTAATGTTGATTTTGATGTGGCTTTAGATTTCAAGGTGTTTTGGTTTATTTCTTTATTTTCAGGTTAAAAAATGAAGGTTTAGCAATAACAAATGCAATTTAAGCACAGATAATGACTAGGACTGTGGCTTAATAATTGTTTCATTGTCACTCATTAAGGAAAGGAGAAATGGCTTTTTACCTAAAATTTAGTTAACCTAGCCTGACTTTAAATCAGTGCATAAATATATTAGTACATAGAATTATGGCTATCTAATTGAGTTCAGACATCTGAAGTGTCTATCTCAGGAGAAGGATTTTGTGTGATAAGGGAAGGAGATCTGATGAATCTTTTATTTACACATTAATTTGAGCATTTCCAAATATTCTTTCCAGTGAATCAAATAAATGTCTCCAGTCTTGAATTTTATTCATAGGACTGTTCATTTTTGCTTTTCTTTTTTTCTCAAATAAAGGAAGAAAAAGTAGGAAAGCAGGAAAAGACATTTGGAAATTCAGCTGCAAAGAGGTGGGGGAGTACTTGCATCTTCTGCAGAAGTCAACCAGAAATGAATTTGCATTTACAAACATTGCAGAGACTATCAGGCTAAATTCTGTAAATGCTTTCATCTGATGTTTAGATGTGTGGACTTTATGATAAACAGTAAATCTATAGATTTATAATATTACAACAAAGTTGCTCATGCAGCTTTGCAGTTTCACAATC
Source organism: Merops nubicus (assembly GCF_000691845.1). NCBI lineage: Eukaryota > Metazoa > Chordata > Aves > Coraciiformes > Meropidae > Merops > Merops nubicus. Next base: position 48,468 of record NW_008607734.1, on the reverse strand, counting down.
CTCTCTCTCAAAAGTCTGTACAGTTTACATCTGTATAGTTTTGTGAAGATATCTGCACAAACAGAAAAGATTGAGGTATTTCAGTGCCCCTTTCACAATAATCAGTGTTAAGTTATGAGTAGTTATTTGGTTTTACTGACAAAAAATTATATCAAAACAGGTGTTGCGGCAGACAGGATAGCGATTCATTCCCAGGGTGAAGTCACAGACAACCTTTCTGCTCAGAATTTGATCTCTTGTGATATCAGGAATCAACATGGCTGCAACGGTGGAAGTATTGATGGTGCTTGGAGATATCTGAAAACACATGGGTAAATATTTTATCTACCCATTTGGATTATTTTAACTTGAACCTGTTGCTTAAGTTACAATGTTGCTTGTGTTATAAGGATGACTTCTGACCCTTCGGAAAAGAGGCATTTAGCTCTGTCCTAGGTCAGATTAGCTGTATTGCTTCACCAGGATTATAACATTGTCTCATTTACACCTTCTTTAAGTCACTTTAATGAAGGCCAAGAACTATGAAGTGTGCCCAAAGAAATAAATTAAGATCGCTTTGAATGAGGGCTCTCAGTGAGAAAACACTACAACCACCTAGCCTTATTACATCCAGGTATTGTCATTATCTGTAATACAACTGGGGAAAATGGTAGTCTCTCTAACAACAACAACAAAAAGGATTTTTTTTTTTGTTGATGTCAAAAACAGTACTGCAAGCAGACTCAAAACTCCTGTGATTCTTGGGATACAGGCTCTCTGTGCTAAACAACTTCGAGTAAGCAGCCCGTTGCATGGGACAACATTCTGAATATCTAAAAGAATCAAACATTGTCTTTCTGTAAAGCAAATTTTAATTATCCCATTCCAAGCTTGTGCCAGAGTGCAACACTGTAGCAAGGACTATGCCTAAATTTTTATTCCTTAACAGGCTGGACTAAACAAAGCTTACAGCTCTCAAACTCCACAGGAACTGCTAGAACCATTTTATAATGACACATAATAATTTATAGAATCCCAGAACGATTTGGATTGGAATGGACTTTCAGAGGTAACATAGTTCAACATTCTGCACAAAACGTGACTTACTCTGAAATTAGATCAGACTGCCCAGGCTATGTTCCTGGCCATATTTTGGATATCTCCAAGGATGTGGGTTCCACAACCTTTCTTTCATCAGGCCACTTTGACAACTTTTGTTGCCAAATATTTTTTTCTTATATCTAAACATCATTTTCCATGTTACAGCTTGTGACTGGTACCTTTCAGCATGTGTCTCCAAGAAGAGCCTTGTTTTGTTTCTCCTGTGACCTCTCCTTATGTAGTTGAAGACAGCAATAAGGTTCTCTTTTAGCTTTCTCTTCTCTGGGCTGAAAACTCAATCTGCCTCGGCACCCTCTTGCATATCATATACTTCAGCCTCCTAAGTGCCTTCTCCTGGACTTACTCAGTTTAGCAGTGTCTTTATGGTCTTCAGGTGAAGTTAAAAAGTTATGATCTTCCAGGGAAGACCAAAGGACTGTCATTCACATGGACATAGTATACAAAGTGATCATTTTGCTTTCTTCAAAAGTAAAAATTTCTGATCTGATCAAGGATTTTGTATTGTAATAGTGAGAGTTTACATTGAGAGTTCCTCTGTGTTTCTATCTTAGAGTTTAAATGCTAAAGTAATTTTGATCTAGGTTTTGAGTGAGTGACCTTTTAGGTGATTATAATAGGTAGTAGTGGATTCTACCCAGCAAAGGCCCCTCAGAACCTCAGGGGGCAAAGGCTTCATTCACAAAGAAGTGAAAGTTATAGCTTAACATTTTAAGCAACATTTTTTCTGTAACTAGAAGAACAAGCTGCTTTTAATGAGTAACTCACGCTCTTAAGAGTAAATACTGCTCTTTCTTACTGGACTGTTTGCTTGCCTACCATGTCAAAGACAGGAGCACAAGAATTGCTGGTGTAGATAAGTCAAGAGATCCATTTTAATGTTATCTCTGCAACAGCTGGAGCAAGCTATTTTTAGAGGGCAAGCCCTAAAGAACACAGCAAGAAGACAACCTCCTACTCTTCTGTTCCCTCTGACTGTTATCCCTGTATGGGCAGAACCACCATTAGCCCAAATAATAAGATTCTTCCTATACCACAGAAGTAAGAGTCCTCCATGAAGAATCTGTGCCATCCCCAGTGGGACAATCCAACTGAAAGAAGAGGAAAAAACCATCCCAACCCCAGGGATGCATTTCTCCTCTGTTGTCTCCTTCTGAGGTGTTTCTAAGTACACCTGAGGAACTGATGTCATACCATTCCTTACACTGGGTTGCAGTCACTTATTCCTGCCCTGCTTATGCTAGACTGTGGTCTGAGGACTGTGTGTGCCCACCTGACCTCCCTTGCAGGCTTGATTGCACTCAGCAGCAATACTGTATTTCTTTTCAAAATCTGTAAGAGGTGGTGAATAGAATGATGATGTATATAGAGATAAATAGGTTTTCTGAACACTATATATGTATATAAACCAAAGGTTTCCTTCTACTTGGCAATAGAAATATGATCAATAACACCTGTGGATATTTGGTCTAAATAGTTATAGTAATTGATGGTAATAGTTTCCAGTTCTTCAGATTGAGAAAGTTCGGTATAATTGGCAAACTATTTAAATACATATGCTTTTCATGTGATTGCCTATTTAAAAATGCTCTCAGTAAACTGTTTAATTATGCACTTTAAAAGAAAGCCTCCCATAGACTTCCATGACATTATCACATAAATGTGTATTTTGTTTTGGAAACACCTTGCAGTATTATGCAGAAAACTAAAAGAACCCAGTATTTCATAAAAAGGATAAAAAAATAAGTGGAAGATTCAGTGTGCCTTTATTTGAGTATTTCAGATTTTTAGTAAGTGCATTTTAAGAGTTCTGTTTCCTTCAACTTACTGAGGTAAAAAGGATGTTCAGTTAGTCAAATGGTCAAAATGGCTGAGCGATTCAGGATAAGCTTCTTGAAAGAAACAAACTTCATTGTTTGCCTCCATTTTTGGGTGCAAGGACAGCTCTTAACCTGTGCTTTAAAGCACCACATTTATTCATATGCCAACAGGACACCAATTATTTGTACCAAAACCTTCAAAAAATGAATATAGGACTTTTAAGCTCAACAAATGTTCCCAAAATGTGAGAAAAGGTTCCTTTTATAATGCCAGAAAAATGGAAGGTTACACATTTTTTAAATAAAAGAAAGAAAAAGACCTATAGTTTTTCAGCAGCATTCCTGTAGAATATGTAGATAAAATTAGAAAATGGTTTATTTCCCTTAAAAATTTTCTGTGGCAAATATGCCCATTTCACAAACCATTATCTGTTAAATGGATCCTGCTGACAATTGGTAATTCGTTGATCTTATTTAGTGTGAATTTTCATTCACCGTCAATGAGCTCAATGTACTAGCTGACAAGTGCTGAAATACATTTTCTCTTTCTTTGGAGAAGGGTGGGGAGAGGCCTACTGCAACTGAAATCATAAACATCATGCATACGAACTGAAGCAAATGCCTTCCAGTTGAAGATATGAAGACATTCACACTTTTGAAGAATGAAGGACTCTGTAAATTTACATGAAATACAAGAGTTGTAAATAGTTAGAAGCTTGAAACAAAGTAAAACTACTGAAATGGCTATTAATAAGTTGCTTTTTGGTTTTTTTTCCCTTTTTTTTTTTTTTTTTTTTTTTAAACTATCTGAGCAGGGTTGTATCTTATGCTTGTTATCCATCATTTTGGAATGATCACCTGAAGCCATCAGGTCAAAATCGCTGTTATGTGTCAAGTGACTATGGGAGAAACTATACAAATGGGCCGTGTCCCAATGCGTTAGAACGATCCAATCGGTTATACCGCTGTGCTCCTCACTACAGGGTCTCCTCAAAAGTAAGTTTATGCAGTTCGTCCATTGTCTCACCCACATTTTTTTCTTTTGGTGCTTGAAGATTATCAGGCATGTCAAAATATGTTTACCCGAAGACCAGACCTGTGAATTTTCCTTTATATTGCCCTTGTATTTCAGAAGAGTTAAAATTGGTTGTTTTTTTTTTTTTTTTTTAGTTTTGCATCATCTCTTTAAAGCTGCTGCTTTGTGGTCCTATAGAAATCAGAGATAGAAAAGAAAGTATGTAGCCATAAATGTGCATTAGTTCTTCTTAAATATGTTTCTGAAGGTTTTGATGATTTGATAAGCCAAATATTCTCTAGCAGAAATACAAATACAATGGTAAATTTATAGTATGTATATGTACACAACAATAAATTTGTATGAGTTTTAATTTTATTTAATAGAATGTATTATCTTCCCTTGCCCCTCACTGCTGCTGCTCTCACCTCCTCTCAGGAAACCAATATAATGAAAGAAATCATGGACAAAGGACCAGTGCAAGGTATGGTTAAGTTTGGAGGATGATCATATTATTATTGAAATAATTAAAATATGCAATGTACTTGTATCAAAATATTAGAAAATAGAAATTGAATTACACAGTGAATGAAACAGATACTTGCACTGTAGTTCATCTAGGGACATTTGATGGGCACGTAGTGTCCCTAAAGGCATGCATGAGAGTCCGTAATGAATAAAATGACCTTAACCTGCATTTGATGAAAAGTTGTGCAAAATCTATGTGCTGGAAATGCACCTTTTCCCCATATCAGTTCTTTGCTCATTGATGAAATAGCAATTTGGGGCTGTGTGGGAGGAGTTAAATGTTAGCAAATCTCTGCTCTCCAGGGCTGGGATTGATTACCCCTCTGGCTGAGGCCAACCCAGCAAGCCTGCTCTCCCCTGAAGGCAGTGCTCCAGCATATGTGCCCCCCCAGCAAAGCATGCAGTGCTGGAATACTCCCAGAATTTCCCCTTTCAGAACCTAAAATGCTCTTGTTTGTTGTACGGGGCTATCTGTTATGAATTTTTCTGCTAAATCCTGTGGTGAAGATTGCTGACCTCTTGGAAAGTGTGAGTCCGCAGAAGAGTCGTTCAGCTTGAACACTGTTCATTTGCAGTCAGGGATGGTGCTGCCAGCACCTGAAAATGCAGATTCCTACTCATACCCCAGGCTAGTGTAACTAGAGAGGTTGAGGAATGTGGGGTTTGAGGTGATGGGGAAGGGTCATAGTGCAGGATGTGCATCCCTCTTCAATGAATGGCTGATGCAAAACCAAAGCATTTGACTTCAGGGGACTTCTGGATTTCTGCTGTCCCCAATTACATAATATATTATCATAACCTCCAATTTATTATTGAAATGGTCTTAATTATTAGGTTTAATCTGTGTCAGTGCATCATGGAGCTGAACATCCTTTTTAAAGCTCCTTATGTGGATGGTTGCAACTAATTTGAAGCTCAAACTTAACAAGATCAGTACTAGCAGTCTTTTTTTGTTCTGTCCATTTGTTTGCTCAAGGAAAATATTCTTACCCACGCTGCATTTGATCTAGAGTTGAACATAGTAGTTTCCACTCGTTTTAAGAAAATGAAAGATAAATTTTCAGAGCTCCACTATTGCATTTGTTGTCCCTGTATGCAGAGTTTTCTGGATTAATCTGTTGGTACTAAATCTTCCATACAAAATAGTCCACATTCAGCATTTTGTTAGGTTTTAACCACTCAATAATTCATACAACTTTTTGAAATGTCAATGCTTTCTCAGAGGAAATATCTCTATCAGATTAAGGTAATGCCTTATGTGAAAAAAATCAACCTCTAAAGAATATATAACCACGAGCGTATCACTGAGTGAAATCACTTTCCAATTTTATATTTTTTTTGCTATAATGAGATTTTTAAAATGAGTCACAGTTATGACCCAATTATTTGTCACCAGTTCTCTCCTCTATCTTCCTGTACCACAAATGCAATCAGACATAATTCTAATTTAAAAATCATATCATACTTTTTTTCCCAAAACATCCTGCAAATGATCTTCAGCTACTGCAAGAGATTTTTCCATTATTCATTCACCTGTCATTCCTCAAGAACTTGAGGCCAGTCTTTTCTAATGTATTAAGGAATGTTTAATAGCTGGAATACATTCAAGATCCTTTCAAGACTGTGATGTAGGAAGTTATCCTGTTTGATCATGAATGTACTTAGATTTTGGGGCATAATCAAAGTTAGAGAAAAATATATAATTTTTAACAGTTGTGAAACAGTAGATATAGGAATGTAACTGAAAACTTTGTTATATAGCTTAAATTTTGGATGACATTTCTCTCTGACATACTTCGTTGTTTTATATGGTACAGAAACTAAGTAGTTATCACTTTCAGATGCAAATGATGAAACATTAGTTTCTTAAAAAGTCAGCTTTCAAATAAACACAATGAATTTTCATTAATACTTTGGAAACATTAAAATGGACAATCTATTATTGCCCATTCACCTTTTTTTTTTTAATGGATCTTAGGAAATATTCTGACAGTTACAGTGCTGACAGAAAAGAATCCTTTGTCACATTCGTTGACCTCAATTGAAAGAAAAGCTAACACATTTTGGAAATATATAAAAGTTTTGACCCTATAAAACTTATCATTTTGGCTATCGTTATCTTAGGAAAAAAAAAGAGTAGTTTGACACAAGAAAAAGATCTGGAGAAAGCACAAGGCTACATTAATGTATAGTGCTCTTTTTGTAGCAACTCTTTCTAGGCTTTCGTATCTTCCTATGTCTTAGAGACATATATTCTTTAAGAATTCTCACACATTCTTATTTAAGAATTTTTTTTTCAGAGGAATTAATAGTGGAATGAATGACACAATCTGTTCCATTTACATGCATAGATCTGGCAGCTCAGCATGACCGAGGTAGCTCATGCATGAACTACAGTCAGCCTTATGAAAATTATGTCCTCTTCTGATGCATTACCTGAATCCATTCGTTTTGAAGAAACCAATGTCTCTCTGCATAGGAGGACTTTACACTTCATGTACCCAGCACACTTAACTCCAAAGACTGTACCATCACTTACTTCCTGATTGCAGGATACATACATATATATGCTTATGTATATCTATATCTATATTTACATATCTATACATACATACACACACTAAATGTGGGTATATAATATGTAATAATGGATAAAATTCTGACATAGACTGGAGTTATGTTTGAAACACACTTCAAGATTTTCTATTTTATTTTAGTGGAAATAATTTAGGTATGATGTTTCTTCACAGAACCAAGAACATGTATTTGATATAGAGTTGCTGATGAGGAATAAATTGTGCTGTGAAACTGAGCATATGAACCTTGACTTCAAAGAACAATGTGATTTAGGAATGAAACTACCTTCTCCTGTCTCAGCCTGTTGATAGATGAGCTCTAACATCAGACATCTTTTGTAGTCCTTGCCCTCACCCCTGTTTCTTTGTCTCCCTTTGGCCAAGGTATCAAAACAAGATCCAGGGAAGCCTCTACAGTAATTTTTGAATTACTCATTCCCTTCACTTCTCCTCTGGCACCATCACCTGGACTAATGCCAGTGGGAATCTTCCCCTTTTTTGTTCCTTTGTACTTCTTTAAAGCTCTCCCTCCACAGCTCAGAAACCTCGGCATCTGGTGTTTTATGCAGCGGTACAGGGACATATGCAGGAGTTAAGACTCCTAGCTCTATATACTGTTGAGCCTGGGGGCAGAGGGCGGGAGGAAACCTTTGCAAAGAGCTCCAACTGAGTCCTGAGCTTGCAGCTAGAAACCAAGGATAAAGTCTATGCTATTTTCCATGTAATTTGTAGCTGTCAGTGTGTATGAACTTTGGTTCTGCAGGTAGCTTGGTAGGAGCTGTAACATTATTCATTAGAAGCGTAAATTTTATTTTTTTTTTCTGATTTAACTGATTTAGCTCTCCCCCAGAGAGCTTGCCTCCTAGGCAGCATGATGGCTGCTTATTCTCTGTGTGTTGTTATTGGCATACATTTTTTATGTGAGTGACCTCATTAGCAAAGTATATTTTTAACCAGGACTTCTGGGCAAATGGGTTCATTTGACCATATTTTGAGCTGTTCTCTTTCACATCCTAAAATCTGTGAATGTTGTCTGTTTTCAGACACGTATAATAGAGACCAAAATATTATAAAGATAATTAATTTCCTTCAAGTTTCTGAAAATATCCAGGCAGGAAAAAGAAATTTGAAAGTGTGCCAGACAAAAAACACTGCAGCATGAGCTCACCTTACTGGATGTTGCAGATCTATACCAGGCTCGTGTTATAAATGATCCAAACATATAAAAATGGTCCGTGAGCCTTATACTTCATGGGACTTCGAAGCTACAAGACTTTAGGAAACTGGATTTCACTGATTCTCATGTTCCAAGCTATGTGGCAGTCTAAGACTGTTAAAATCATACACTAAAAGGAAGTTGGAGTTAAGTTTGTATTTAATGCTCCTGATTCACTGGAATATAAAGGTAACGTAGACCTGGAAAATATTTTCGTTTCTCTGGATCTGATATCACACCATATAGCAAAGCAAATGTAGAAATGAAACTCAAAACCTTTTTCTTAAAAAACAAACCAAAAAAAAGTGGATTATATTCCTAGGAAACAATGAATAGACATAAAATGTAAATTGTAATTTTCATTCTCTTGAACAAAACCCCAAGTTCATCATCTCTTTGGCCTTATATTTTTATGGACACCAGGGTTTTTTTTCACCACACTTTTAGCTGAAAGTGAAGATGAACATATGTGCAGACATCCTCGTTTTCCATAATGAGACTGCTGTGTACTAATGTGTTGAGCGGGGAGCCCCAGAATCACGACACACTTCACAGAAGGTGCGTCAGTGTTCCGCTTTAATCTACACAGGCAGCTGTATTTATACACTCGGTGACCGATCACGCGTAGTTTACACACTCGGATTGGTTAACACTGCACAGCCACGCTCTAACCCCGTATCCCCATAGGTTAAATGTCTCTGTCCACGCGCCAAGGCGCTGACAGGGTGGTCTCCTGCTTGCAAGTTCTGGCCAAGATTTGATCTGCGCAGATGCTGTCGAGCTGTCCCCCATGTCCTTCCTGCCTAGAGCCTCAAGGGCACAATGTCCTTGAGGTTCACCTCCGGTATTTCATCATCTTCCTTGTAGCCTGAGCTGCGCATAACGGCTTCCAGGACGCCATCTTGTGACGCAGTTAAAATTCCCTCTACACTAATGAACTCTGAGTTTCAGAAAAAATCATCCATATCTCTCCACCATATTTCAGAATATACATTGTCTGTTAAGTACTTCTCTCAAATTTACAGATGCTTGCCAGAACTGAGGATTTTATATAGGAACCTGAAGGAGATTTCTTTTATTGAATTGGATTTCATTGGAATTGAGAAAACTGATGCAAGCTTACACAAGGCAATATTTCTTCTTACTGTATAGTAAGAAGTCCACAACAGTGAGTTTCCATGACAGGGAAACCCAGATAACTTATCAAGATACCTTTGAGAGAACTCTGTGGGAATATAACCCTTGGTTCGGTGACAGCAGGGAACTTCTGAGCAATTAGTGAATTTAGTGTAATTACAAAGTACACTTCTGCAGTTTAACATGGAACAAAAATATCTCTAGTAAAATGCAATGAGGAAACAAGAATAGAAACAATATTTTCTGACTGTGTTTATTTTTCCTGTTGTTTTTTTTAGCTATAATGAGAGTGTATGGAGATTTTTTCCTTTACAAAGAGGGAATCTACAGACACTCCCAGAAAGCAGGATCTAGATGGAAAACTCATTCGGTCAAACTCATTGGGTGAGTAATGGATATTTTGTTACCCTTTTCTTCTGACAGTCATGAACATAGTAAAATGTCAATGACCATTTTGGAATCCAAAGGTTTCACTGACAGAGGTGAATCACTGTTATTTCCCAACATCAGACAGTTGTTGTTTAATTTTCACCTATCCGAGAATTTTAGAGAGCATTGGAAAGAGGTATTGTAATGGTTTGAAAACAAACCAGTGAGAGACTCCAAGTCAGAAATACAATTTAATAAGAAAAAATAAAATAAAAGCAATAATACAAAGGAAAACCACAGATAGAGTCAGAATACAACCTGATACTCTGTAGTTAGGGTGGTAGTAGCAGTCCAGATGAAACAGAGGTCTCATAGAAAAGATCTGGTAGCTCTTGTCCTCTGGAAATCCAGTGGGTAAGGCCCCCTGTGCTGTACTGAACCCCAGTTTATATCCAGGTGGGAGCACTTGGCTCCTCCCCCTGGGTGGAGCATCTCACAATGGGTTGATATCAGTCTGTGAGTCATGCAGTGGGTCCTTGATGGTCCATTAAACAGAAATAGCTCCTGGGGGGAGCTCTGTATGAGTCATGGGGCGAGGCATGGATGGGCCCATTAACAGGGAGGACTCCTCCTGCTGGGTGGGAAGGTGTTAACATCTCCCCTGACCTTGAACCTCTTTCCTTATCTGTTATAGCCTGGGGTGTGAGGTCTGTCCTGGGCAGCTGCTACCCATGATTTTCTTAACAGCCCATGAGCACTGACACAGAGAGTATAGAATACAGAGTTTTTCGTTCTACCCACATAAGGATAAACTGGTCCCAGCCCCTGTAACCATGACAGGTATAGACCCATCATCTTTTAATCTGCTTTAACATTTGTTCTAAAATTTCAAATATACCGATTTATAGGAGAAAATGTTTTGCTAAGTATTGAGAAGTATTGAGAACTTGATCGTGTACGTATCAAGTTGTGAATAAAACTGACACAATTTCCTCCAAACATGCTGCCAAGCAGAATGCAAATGGAAACATAAAAATTGCCAGTCATCTCCTAATTAACAAGCACAGATTTCTGGCACAGCAGTCTGGGATCTCTACACCCCAGACAGAAATCACTGCCGCTAGGATGCTGCTGACTTTATTTGGGATGCACAAGGAATCCACACTCAGTACTGAAACTGGTGCAGAAAAGAGTATATAATACACTAGTGGATTTCCCTTCAAATGTAGACCAGTGCCACTATATTAAGATGATAAGAATCTAATAATGCATGCACTCAAATTACAGAACACAACATGATGATTTATTCTTTGACATGAAGGTAATATACAAGGATGAATTTATTAAATTATCAATTGAATAGTTTCATAGAGAAATAACTGGAGGGTCTCAAACAAATATTTTACATGTGATCTAGATTATGAAATAAAAATTCAAGCATGTGCTAGGAAGATTACTAAGAAATCTTCAACATGTAGTTCGACAAAATGAAGTCACAAATTTAAGTGCATCTTGTGTTTTTGGTCTCAGTGAAGATATCCTTGTAAATGACATGGAAACGCCTATGGTGGTGGAAATGACTACTGGCTATGAATTACAAGAATGTGACTGATAGGGGCACAGCAGCAAACAAAAGCAGCAGGCTTGTGCAAGATCACCCTTGACACTATATTTTTGCTAAAGGCTTTAGCTCAGAGTAGTAGAGGAAAAGCTCCTGAAGTACGCTTATAGTGAATGTGGTGAAGCAATAAGAGCAAGAGAGAAACTGAAATTTAGCATAAAAGAAATGGAGGACTGAATTAGGAAAGCTTGTTTATGAAGGACTACTATTGTGTATTGTTTTATGTGTATGTATTTAAGGTATATCTCAAAGGTCATGAGAAACCACTAAAATTAGACAGTAAAATATGCAATGCAGTTTAAATGCCTCAGTACAAGAATGAGCTGCTGTGATGCTGGGAGTGCAGATGTTAGGAGGGCTATGAATCACACTTGGTGCAAGCATAGGAGGATGGCAGCTGTTTCCTCAGACATGCTTCCTCAAATACATGGTGAATAACCTGCTAGGGTGAGCGATTAAGCACAGGGGGACAAAGTGATGGCTGAGGAGGGACAGAGGAGGAGGGCTATTAATGTGCTGAAGTGGATGCTGATTTAAATGGGAACTGATAGGCTATGCAAGGAAAAGAAGCCTTTAGGCTGCTAACTAAGATAGCAGCCCACTTGTGAGAAAAAAAAATGAGCACCTTGACTGAGACTGGCAGCTCCCTGCAGAGGATTGTGTTGAATGGTCAGTGCAAAATACTGAGTAGGAGGGAAGCCAAGCAGTTTGATACACTGAATAAGAACCTGAGAAGTGAAGGGAAAAGAAGAAAACTCAAGGTGATGATATTTAAGAAACTTCAGCCTGTTTCAGAGTTTAATACGTGGGAAATGCATTTACTTACTAGCTTTCATTGAAAATTGCTGAAGAATGCAATGGATCTGGCAATATAAAGAATTACCCATCCTTTCATTGTCTAACGCATGTGTTCTGACCTCCCAGAAGATGCCTATAAAAACATTTGCAAATGTCTTTAACTGTAAAAACTGAATTACAGTTTGACAAGACTGACATTGTTTGAGCATAACGCTAGGTGTACTTGAGTTTCTAATAATGATAAATTCATTCATAAAATGAACATATTTTGAGCAAAGAATAATACAAATTCCTTGACCTAAATAAAAAACTCATAAGTATCTCAGTGAAGTTTGACTTCAAATGAAAATATTGATGAGTATTTGCATTCTGCTTAGCTGAGATTATTACTGGAGAGAGAAAAACAAGCAAACACATGCTTACACAAGGTAAAAAAATGCAGTTCTGTGTAGGTCGTTGTCTAATTTTTTAAATTATAACCACTTCTGTAAAAAAGATCCAATATTTGTAAAAGGTAGACATAATAATGAATTACAATATTGAATTGATACTTGTAATCTCTCAGAAATGTTTTTAAGAATGCCTCAATCTACCCATGAATTGTACAACATATAAGGTGATGGAATCATAACATGGAAATAAATTTTGGTGAAGCTTGCAAGAGCTGTTTGTACAAAAGCAGAAGCGCACATATAAATGGCTTAATTGATCATTGACTCAAAGGACTGTAAATGCATTTATTGTCTTTCCTTGTTCTGCAACCTGAAACTGCTACTTGTTTTTCATCATTTCAAGGCTTCTTATTTATGAAATCAGCTATGATAGGACTACAAATCTATCTCCAGTGAGGTACTGTATGATATCAGGCTCAGGTAGAGAATAGGGAAAGACTGAACACCATGAAGCAGGAGAAGAAAGTGTGGAACAGCCAGATGCTAGATGTTGTGGGTAGCAGACTATTTGGGTTTGATTATGTTCTCTCTGGACAGTGAAATAGGGCTTTCATCAATCTGAAGATGGGATAGACTGACCCCACTGACATTTAGAGAGAGCAGGATCTCTCAAGCAGTTTCTGTGTCTGTATTGCAGAGACAGGGAGGTAAGCAGGAAAAGTGAAAAACGGAGACTGGGATTCACAACAGCTAAGTTTTGACGTTTAAAAGTTAGATTCCTATGTCTCTGCTAGGCAGCAATGGTTCCCTTTATTTTCCAAGTTTAGTCAGCTGCTCTAGCCTAGTATCTGTCTTAAAGTGAATTGAATTGCTTTGTTGGGTCTTATTTCTCTTTGCTGATTATGAAAGAACCTGTGGGGTAACCTCAGACATACATAGCTGACATTAAAATGTCTAGGCTAGACTAGAAGAATCCCACTTGTAATGGCATCATAAGGTAGCTGAAAAACAAAATGACTTACTGATACATAGTATTTATGATAAGATAGTATCTTCAGAATGTCTTGCACATGTATATTTGTGTATATGTACCCTCACACATACATGGAGCTCTGTATATACACATATAATTAAAACTCTTAATGACACATGAAAGAAAACAAAGAGCTCCAATGAACCTGCAAATGGAAGTGGAACTAAGGAAGACAAATTGGTTGAAGTGTGATAATTTTCACTTTTCAGCTAGACTTCGTTATTTTAATAAGACTAATGACAGAAAAATGGCATGTGAAATTGTCACCTTTATTTCAAGGACTCTTAATAATATAAGTAGCCTGAATTCACATCAAAGATGAACTTGGTAGCAGATTCATCTTTCAGATGTATGCTTTTAAGCTAGAGTTGCTGAGCAAACTTATCAAGTCTATTCTATAGCAGATTCTCTGTAAAAACAGTGTTGTTGGTTTGTTTTTTTTTTTTTTTTTTTTTTTTTAAACTTCTTCTCCTTCTGTTCTTCTGGCTTTCTTTCTTCCATCTAGGCAAAAATGAGAGAAGAGAAATGTAGTGTCCATAGTGAAAGAAAACATGAGGCATATTTGCTGATGATGTAAAGATGCTAAAGTCTATTCAGCATAGAGGCACTACATTGACTTAAATAGCTACGGTTCTAGGGTTTTGAAAAAAAAATTGCAAGAGTGATTTTAAAATGTGTTTTGCTGTTTGTATATTTTTGGTTGGTAGTTGGCGACTGGCAGAATGTGAGAAGAGTCTGTTCTGGATATAGATTGTTGAGTGGCAGAAGTTAGAAAGATGGTGCAGAATACTGATTCCTAGAGCACTGGTGTTCCGTAAAGAGTTTAACTCTTTGGTTAATGCAAAGCATTGACTTCCACTGACTTTGGCAGATCTGCAGGAATTAATAGCCTGAGATCTGAGGCTTCTTAACTCTTAAGGCCTTATTTCTTTTTAGCTGACATCCTCAGTCTTAAGGAGACAGTGTGTTATATTATTTAGAACACTCTTCAGCTGTCTTTGTTACATCTCCTGGTAACAGCAGTTTGCCTACAAAGATGAACGTAAGCACACTGTTAACTTTTTGTTGTGTTGGGTTGTATTGCTACCTTTTTTCCCTCCCTGTGTTGTTCAATTATATGTAATTATCCACTACTATGTTTTTTTTTTTTTTTCTGAAAACTTTCTTTATGCTTCTCTTGTGAAGTCCACCTTCATTGTAGTGGTACAGTTTCTTGAAAAACAAACTAGGAATTGTTCAAATTAAATCAATTTCCATTCTGTGGAAGAATACTGAAACAGTCTCCATACTCTAGTATTCTAACTGTCAGGCAGTGTTGTGCATTCAGGGCCCACTTCTACAGAATTCATATCAAGGGAAAGTTATTACTGAAAAGGACAGCTAAGATGTCTCAATTATATAAAACTGGACACAAAATTATGAAAATCCTTTTATGGAAGCACACAAGTACTCATTCTTTTATTTGAAAGAGCACTAGAATTATCTTTAAAGACACAATTGGAGCTGGTTTCCCTTGAGTAAGTGGAAATACCATGCTTACTTTTTCTTATGAAGGGGACTGAATGCAGTTTGGAGATATTACTTCTTTTTATTCAAGGTTATTTTTTATTGGAGATTATGATAGTTTCTTTTGGAAAAGCGAAGTAGTGTGTTTCTTACAGAATATTTTTGTCAGGCAGAAGAAAGCTCCCTTTTTAAAGTTATTTTCTCCTTAATGATTGCTTAAAATCTTTCTTCTTAATAAAAATGGAAATTTTGGAGGGTGTAGGGTTAAAAAATTTTCCTAAAAATACCAAAGATGGGGACATCAATGGTCTAAGGCTTTGTAGAAATAACCCCAGTAAAATCCCCCTCTCTGTGAGTGATGAGATCGAGCATCTGTTTGCTTTTGAAATGTCATTCATTTGGAGTAAATATCAAGCTGGAATAAGTACAAAAGGAAGAGACAGAAAAGTACTATTAGATTATTTTGGTCATCTTCCAGAAAATGTAATATTGTTCTCTAATGGACATTATCCAAGAATATCTTATCTCACTTTTCAGTCTCTGTCATTTCCACTAGGGAACTAATTCCACTGGGAGTTAAATTACTTAATTGTTGGGATATTTTTTCTTGATAATCTTCTTTTCTGGACTACTTCATCCTATTCTACCTATAGGGTAATATAAGACTCTGAAGTTTCTCTTTCTGCTTGGCTTATGAGCCCTACACACATTTAGGTTGTTAATGTCTATATATTTTGACATTTTTTTCGCAATTTTTCTTTTATTTTTTTATTCTGAGCAGTAACTTAACAGATTTAGTGTCACACTATAGTCATACACTGCATAGTTTTTACTAAAACATGCATGATCTTCCCTACTTTTAATCCCAGCTGCTTAGATTCTCTTTCTAATGCTGTTAATATACCTAAAGCAGACTCTATATGTACCTTGCTGCTCACTATAACACACATTAGCTTCCAAGGCCTTGACTTCCCTGGAGACACTGGAAATCTCTGATTAAATTCAACAGGGTCATGATGTCATTAGTCAGGAACACGTAGTGTGGATAGGTATACTTTAGGAAAAAATTATGATGGCTGCATTGGCTACAGGATCCCATGGGCAAGAACTGTCAGAGGAGGAAAAAGAACTGAAGGAGTAGATACAATATTGACTGTATTAATGAAGTCATATCAGCTAACAACTCTGAAAGTTTCATAGTTCTTTTTTTTAAGTAGTGCATATAATTTATTAATTCCTATTGATTTTAACTTATAGTCAAAATATTGATACCTTTCAGATTCGCAAATATTTCTTTTCTTTAGATTGCTTTCTGAAAGCAGATAATGGCAACAGTATTTACTCTTCTACTAAATCATTTTCACTTACAATGCCCAGCACAAAGAGGTTCTGTTCCATGATTAAAACTCTAAGGCAGAGATGTTTTACAGGAAAAACTAACTAAAGTGTCATTTTCCCTGCCAATCTGTTTGCCCTCAAACCAGCTTTTGTTCCAAGTCTTGAAAAAAACATAAAGTGCATCCTAGATTGGCTGAAGATTTTAAAACATTCCTGGTTTAATTTAGTTCAACCAAACTGTAACATCTAGGATTTTGTGTTATATTATGAAAGCCTGATATATATCAGAACTGTAATTTCCATGTTGTATATTATGATAATTTTACCTTCTCTAAATTCTTTGATTTTATCCGTGGTGGTTTCAGATAGACAGAATCCAAGTCATTCAGACTGTAATGTTTTAATTCTCCCCATAATTTGTTCTGAAATCATGTGTTACAGTTGTGCAGTTCTGGAAGCTGGTACATTCTATTGCCTCCTGATTCCCATTTTAACACTTTATTCTCTGCATGTTTCCTAATAATTTCCAGTCTTCTCCTTTGCTCATCTCACACTTCAGTAGGCAGTTAATCATGTCAGGGTTCAATCTGAGATTCAGGCAGGTGTAATATGCTAGATATCCAAATTCTCATCACAGAAATGGTTATGTAGTCAGTAAAGTCAGTGGAGACTTGAGGGCAACTGAGCTACAGCTGCCTGTAGATCCATTAGTTGCCCTCCTTCCCCTCCTCAAATATGTGGTGCTAGCAGAAGTAGGAAAAGCTTCCCACCTGGCTGTGTCTCCAAAAGGACATGGATGTCTCATAGGTTCTCTGTCATATCTGTCAGAAACTTGTGAATGTCTCAGGCACCCTAAGCCATCTCCAATAGCCCTACGCACCTGCATTTCAGCTGAATATACTTTACCACTCTGGGACACATACATGTAAATATTTTAATCTTGAAATAAATCTCACAGTGTTTTGCTATCAGGAAAAAGACAAATTTTAATTCCAGTTCTGATATTAACAATTACACTAAAGATAATAATCCCAATGTACTGCTTAAATCTCAGAAGATATCAGTAAAACAGTAGCATACTGTATTAACTACATTTTGGAAAATATTGTAAAGGAACGATTAGGTATTCTGTCTTTCTACAGTACACCCAAAGGAAAAATTAGCATTAATTAATAATAGCCTTGTACTACTGGTGCCTTTCATAATCTGTACAGATCACTCACTTTTCTGGAACCAAAAGTGGGTGGCATGGGTTTCACTTTTAAACCCAAATGGCTTATTTAGCTCCTTCAGGATTATACTCCTAGATACTTAATTTTATTTTAATATTGGTTTTCACGATTTTGAGGGACTAAGCAACACTTTCTCTGAGTTCTTAGTCTCCAAGGAAAATTATCTGGAGTGCTATCACTTTCTACAGTTGTTCTCAATAATATCCCACATTAAATTTTTCTCCTGTAGTGTCTTCCATGAATGCTCCTTTTAAATTTATGGATAAATGAATTTTGCAACTAATATCTATTTTAAAATACGAAATAAAGAAATCAAATCTCAAAGATTACCCAGATTCAGGAAAAGATATTTGTGCCGAGTCTTGTCTATGTAAGAAAACATACAGGACATGAACTCCATCAAAACAGGACCATTTTCTGAATTGTTGAAATACTGTGCCATTCAGTTTCCATTCAGCCTAGTGGGTGGCTAAGAGTTTTGGAAGGTTAACATTTCTTCTGAATTTATTTTCAGATTGTTAAATACTATTTGATCATTTAAACAAATCCCTCTCAGCTATTTTTTTTTTTTTCATATTTCAAAGAATAGTACTCGGAACAGCAAGTAGAAGAGCAGTTAAAATTCAAGCTGAATTTAATATTATTCATTTGTATCATATGTTTCTTTATAACTCAGAAAACTCACCTTCAGATGTCTGCCTTAGCAACAGAAAAGATTCTTAGATATTTGTTTTCTCTGAGGAATGTAAACTTAAATTAAGCTTAAAGTGGAATCTGTGCTTGGATGCCATGACATTTGATAGGTGCAACCAAGGGATACAATGGAGAATGAATTTACTCTATCAGTAAGGCTGAAATAATGAGAACTACTGAAGCATAGCTTTTTAGGCAGAAAAAAGAAAAGAGAGAAATTGCAAAGATCAATATTTATGCTGAAAAATCCATTTTAGAAAATATCTTCTCCTTTCCTAAAGATACTGCTGCAGAATCATTTTTCACTTAGGGGCTTTCTGAAAGAATTGTTTCCCCTTTAGCAGGTATAGTAGTATGAATGAGCCATGGAATCTCAAAAAAAAGCTCTTGGTGGAGCAGGCATTTATTCCCAGAAGCAAGACATCAAATCAAACTGGCAAGTGGCTACAGACACTGCATCATTGAACAATATGTATAGAGCATGGTTCAGAAACCAACAGCTATTTCCATTATAGCCGAGTGCATTTGCAGGCTGGGAGAAGCATGTTAGCCTGGGAGAAATGAGAACTGGTGAATCTCAGCCAGTCTTTGGAATAAGCCCAAACAACGAGTGCCAAGTTTTAGGCAAGACTTGGTAAACAGGCCTAGGATCTTGTGCCACAGTTGCTGCTGGTAAAGGTCAGCACCTATGGAGACAACACATCCTAAAAGCCTTCTTGTTTTGACAGCTTTCAATATCCCAAAAGAATATAAACATTATGTTTTCTTTTCATATTAACATTGCTTATTAACACTGGGATCTTAACAGTGTTTGTGGGAATTTATCAATACTGATCAATATCTAAAGGGTGAGGTCAAGAGGCTGGGGCCAGACTCTTGATAGTGGTGCCCAGCAACAGGACAAGGGGCAATGGGCACCACCCTGAACCCAGGATGTTCCATCTGAGCAGGAGAAGAAATTTCACTGCTGTGAGGGTGGCCGAGCCTGGATCAGGCTGCCCAGAGAGGCTGTGGAGTCTCCTGCTCTGGAGAGATCCCAAACCCACCTGGATGTGATCCTGGGCACCGTGCTGTGAGTGACCTGCTGGAGCAGGGGGTTGAACAAGATGATCTCCAGAGGTCCCTTCCAACTCCTACCACTCTGTGGATTTGTGAACACTCCGTTCCACCTTTCCTGCTATGTCCTGCTCCTAATTCACACACTATCCTAAAGACTGGTGTTGATCAGTAAACTGTAAATCAACATTATTATTTGCTCTTTAGACTGCAGCCATTAAAAAAAAAAAAAAAGTGGCAAAAGCACTTCCCCATCATAATCTATTAGTATAGTTAGTTATTTAACTATTGCACAAAATCTAAACATTGAATATGAAATTTCATAATTCACAGAACTGTAAACTAACGGAAGCTGGAAGTTGTTTAGTCCATCTCTGCACCCTAAATTGTCAGGGCCATCTTAGACCAAGTTGCTTAGATCACTGAGCACTTTAGATTGAAATCTCTGAAAGTCATCTACTTTCACCCTTCATCTTGAAGCAGAGGCACCTTTATGTTCAAGGTTCATGGGGATTCTCAGGTTGTGCTTTGGATATCTCTGAGGACAGCTATTCCACAGCCTCCAACTTCAGTAGTGCCTAACCACTTTTGTTGTAAAATACTTTTTTTCCTTATTTCCTATTGCAATTTCCCTTGCTGAAAAGAGTGACTGTCATCTTACGACCATTGACTGTGCATGTATCAGGGGAGTCTGCTCTGTCTTGTCTTTACCTGCCCTTTGTAGAGCAGATGACAACAAATAGTTCTCCCTTGAGTCACCTCTCCTGCAGGCTGAACAAAGCCAGCTCCCTGAGCCACTCCTTGTGCATCATGTGCTCCAGATCCCAAACATTTCACTGGACTCCTGCTGGTCTTGCTCTAGCCTGTCAATGTCTTGTCTGTATGGGCAAGCCTGAAACTGGGCTCAGCGCTCTGTGCGCAGAATGTCAGGTCCTGTGTAAAAGGTATTAGTAATTTTTCTTGACTCGCTGGCTGCACTCCTGTATACTTTAACTTAATGTCTTTTAATTCAGAATATTTGGATGAAGGTCCAAATAAACTCAAGGCTATGTTACAATCAATAATAATAATAATAATAATAATAATAAAAGGATCCTTTTCCATTCTGGTTTATAAGTTTCCTTCCATTTAGAAACATTTCTACCAGTGTATGAAACTAGAAGACTTGTCTTAAAGAAAATAGGAAATGTTAGAAAAATATTTAATTGCAGAAACGTGAGTCTGCAGGAACAGGTCATCATCCTACTCAAACAAGTGGGAGAGATAATGTGTAGTTCTGAATGCAGGAATACATGAATATAAATTCAAGGCAATTTTCCTCTCTCTGTAAGACTGATACAAATATTGGACTTTCACACTGCAACTGATGTAATTTTTTTAGTAAAATGGTTACGAGGAAAGAAATAAATCATAATCTGATAGTAAATCAGACAGCCTATTAGATACCTATTTTCAAAAATTTATGCTTGTAACAGATTCTATCTGAAATATATTTCACAAAGAAATGGCAAATATTTACTGCAGATTGCAAAAGATATTACTAATGCCTTAACTTTGATGTGGTAATTCAAAGAAAAAGCATCACGAAACCTTTTTAAAGAACAACAATTACATTCAATGATCATTATGACCAACAGTGTTTTTATGATTCCTTGCATTTAATGAGCAGTAGCTACAAGTTGTGCTTGTAACTGTAATCCAGACTTCATTAATCTACTAGTCACCAATTTGTTTGGCTTTTTTTTTCTTTTTTTCCTTTGTCTGGAAGTGCAAATATTCTGCAGAGAATAGTGTCCACTGTTGACCAAGGAGAGCTGATGCCATCATGGCTATTCAAATTTTTTTATAAAGGTGACACAAAAATCCTGATTACCCCCATTCACAGTGTGGCACATACTTTTTCTGATTGCTTTTCAAAGTGAATGGAGCAGTGCAAGAACAGCTCAAACATGTATTAGTGGGATATACACTGATAAATGCCCTGTCAATGGCATTCTGTGCATTTTAGGATTAACTTCAAACTGTGGAAACACAGAATCACAGAATGGTAGGGGTTGGAAGGCACCTCTGGATATCATCTAGTCCAATCCCTGTGATAAAGCAGGTTCACTTAGACCAGGTTGCCAGGATTGCACCCAGCTGTGTTTTGAAAGTCTCCATATAAGGAGACCCCACAACTTCTCCAGGCAGCCTGTTCTAGGTCTCTGTCACCCTCAAAGTAAAGAAGATCTTCCTGATGTTGAGATGGAACTTCCTGTGTTCCAGTTTCTGCCTATTTCCTCTCCTTCTGTCACTGGGCACCAGTGAAAAGAGGTGGCCCCAACCTCTTGACACCCATCGTCAGATATTGACAAGCATTGATAAGATCTCTTCTCAGTCTTCTCCAGGTTAAACAGCTTCAGGTCTCTCAGTCTTTCCTTGTAAGAGAGATGCTCCAGTGCCCTCATCATATTCATAGACCTCACTGGACTTTCTCCAGTATTTCCTTGTCTCAAACTAGGGAGTCCAGAACTAGATACAGTACTCCAGATGTGGCCTCACTAGGGCAGAGTAGAAGCAGAGGAAAACCTCTCTCAACCTGCTGGCTACACTCTTTACAGAAAAACCTGCAAAAGATTACATCTTTGGTTTTCTGATTCTTTGGACCCTTTTATAGTCACCCAAACATCACGGCCTGTGAATAGCAAAAAGAAGACCAAGCTCTTTAAGCAATCAGTAGGCATACCATTTCTACCCAACTATCTAAGCTGTGCAGTGCAGTGCAGCTTTTGCTCATTGAATTACATCCAATGTCCTTGGAGCTTCTTCCACCCCATACATATCCAAAGTGAGGCTTAACAACTCAGAGCACTGTGCAGTCCAGCTACAACTACACAATTATGAAAGTCCTGTCACCTGGCAGGTGTAGACAATCCCTTGTGTGGTTTCATGGTTATTGCCACAACATTTAGCATGTCCTCAAAGATGTCAAAGAAACATCAAGTAAGTTTACAGATCATCCCTAGCACTGTGCAGTAAAACAGATTAGGTTGTCAGCAATTTAATTTGAACTGAGAAAAGTTGGGAACATTTTCAGTCCCAACTCACCAGCTATTTTTATGAAGGTGTTGGATGAGGTCTTTAATAAAAATGTTCCCAGGGATATTCAGTTAAATTGAAGAAATGTGTTCACATTAATTTCAGTACTCCTATACAGTTCAGTTGGGTTCAGTTGGCAAACTCTCCAGAGGAGAGATTCTGTCAATGAAAACTGGTTTTTGCTTTGACAAATTAAAATTAGTCTTGCATTAAGTTTTTGTAGTCCCGAATGGCAGTTTGGCTTGTGGCTAGAACGATACTTATCTTCATTTTCATCAGCACTTAGTTATTTAAACATGGAAATTCTATATTTGTTCTGATACTGGTATTAGGACAACTAACTAAATTAAAGAAGCTTTTCTTTTTTTGTTACTTGTTTCAAGCTACAACATGTCAACTTATGCATCAAAGGTCTCACTAGTACCATCTCTTGTAACAGGTGGGGAGAATTACCTGACAAAAATGGACGTAAACAGAAGTTCTGGGTAAGTGAATCCTTAGTACTGTGTTTTGAGACAGAAGAAAAAAAATCTCTACAACACAGATTACCTAAAATCAGTTGATTTCCTTTAATTCACTGCCTTTGCATCTATTTTATTTCCTTTCACCTTGAAATCTTCTGCACAATTCTGTATCATGAATTTTATCATGCTGCCCCTTGAGCTATAGCATCATCTACCTCAGTTTCAAAGACTGTTTCATTTGATCTCTCATCTGTGTTTTCCCCTACACCATCATTTCTGTCTCAAATCTTATTCAAATTCTTAAATATTATTCAACTTTCCCATGAAGACTCAGGTATTTTTGATGCCTGCAAATGAAACTTAATAAAAGTAATCAATATATTTTGTTAAAACATGGAGAAGTCAAGCTATCTATTTAAACAGAGTTGGCAAATGCTATCCAGCTATCAGAAAAATAAGACAAAACCCCACATTTGTTTTCAGCAGTTTAGAATAAGTCAGATTTTGTCACCTTGATCATGATTACCAGCTCATCTCATTATTCCTGTGTTCAGCAGAAGGTAATCTGGAGTTTACGTAGCTGATGGCAGGGCTATGGTAGGTAGTTTCACTGACATCTGGGGCAAAATTTCTACTGACTTTGCCAAAAACTAAATTGCTCAATGTGTCAATAGCTACCTAAATAAAACTTCATTTATTAAAAGTCATCTTTTTCGTATCTTCGGTCTCTCTTTAACAGATTAGTTGCAAATGGAATTTTGACCATTTTTTGTTTCAAAGACCACTTTCTTCAGCCCATAGTTGAATTGTGTAATGATTTCTGCTTCAATTTATCAAACTGCCTTATAGAAACTGTGTTCCACTTTTATTAATATTATTCCATTTTATTATGGTTTTGGAACTGAAATTTTGATTGAAACAAAAAGGAACAAATGATTAGAAATCAGAAAAAGATGCATTCTGATATTCTGGTGCAACAAATCTGAGAAACTGTTTCTTAAAAAAACTCACACAACAGATTAATTTTTGCATTTTATACCTTACATTTTTAAATATAACTTTAAAATTTTTTTTTCTCTTTTTTTTTTTTTTTTTTTTTTCTTTAGGTTGCTGCAAATTCCTGGGGAAAATCTTGGGGAGAAAATGGTTATTTTAAGATTCTACGTGGACAAAACGAGTGTGATATTGAGAAATTGATTTTAGCTACTTTGGGATAGCCATACTCTTCTACTTTAGTTGTACTGTACTCTGCTTTATGTATCTATTCTTTTTATTGCTGCATATTGAGTTCTGGAGAAATAAAAATATCTGCTCTGTGAGTTACCTTTCTATTAGGGCTCATGAGGGCTTCCTGACTTGAACACAGTGCAGCCATCACAGCACTTTCAGATCTCCTTGGTACAAACGCTTCTTTATACTAATAGCAAATGGTATCAAGCACTACTGAAAATCTTGGTGTCTCACAGAGCAGGAAGTTCCCTCTTCTATTATTTGCATAGCACCATTGTTATGTTATATTGCTAACGGTTGATTCAATGGTGCCTGAAACAAATGGAGTTACGTTGTTAGTATTCATCATATTGCCCTTCAACACAAGAAAGATACTGAGGTGCTGGAGTGAGTCCAGAGAAGGGCAATGAAGCTAGTGAGGGATCTAGAGAGCAAGTCTTACTAGAAGCAGCTGAGGGAACTGGGGCTATTTAGTCTGGAGAAAAGGAGTCTCAGGGGAGACCTTATCATTCTCTACAACTGCTGGAAAGGAGGCTGTAGAGAGGTGGGTGCCAGTCTCTTCTCCCAAGGAACAAGTGATAGGACAAGAAGAAATGGCCTCAAGTTGCACCACAGGAAGTTTAGGTTGGATAGTAGGAAAAATTTCTTCACAGAAAGGGTTGTAAAGCACTGGAACAGGCTGCTCAGGTAAGTGCTGCTGTCCCCATCCCTGGACGTATTTAAAAAACGTGTGGATGTGGTGCTGAGGGACATGGTTTAGTTGTGACCTGGCAGTGCTGGGTTACAATACATAATCTGGTCAAAAATCACTTAAGAAATATTATGTGATCTTCCACACAGAACTGGCTCAGACAACTCATTGTTAGACAAGTTAAAATACTCCAAAGAAGTGTAAGTAGAGTTCTGATCCTGTTGCAGAATAATTAGTTCTTACAGTAGATTAGATAATTTTTATCTATGTATCGTTATCTCTTCTAGGAATTTTTTTTTTACTGGTAGATCCCACAAAGTTAATGCATTTAGAGTACACAAAAGTGCTTGCAGCGAAATAGTATATTCTGTTCCCACAACCACAGTTAAAAATATACCATTTTAATTTAATCAAATCAAATAAAGAAGGAAATGTAATTTCTCCTCAATTAAGTCTATACTAGACTAATTCCTGAACTGCTTGCCTTCCACTCACTCTTAACATCGGAACAGGCATGTGCCACCATTCCCAAAAGCCTGTTTCCAATGGATAAAGACAGAAAGGAAATTTTGTATTTTGTCTCCACTGACACATACGTAGTAGAAATGCTGGGGCTTGAACCCCGAGCCCCTGAATTAAGGTTGACCTATGGGTGATTCCCACAGCCCTTCATAAAGAGGTGGTGAGTTTGCCTTATAGCTTCCCCCCAGGGTGCGGCCGGCCCTGCAGGGAGAGCCAGAAGGGAAATGAGCCCCAGGGGTCCTGCACTGAGTTGACAAAGGTCAGGTGTCTGCTTGGGGATAAAAGCTGGGACCACTGGCAGGGGGTCAGGAGTGTCTGTCTGTGGAGTGCCCTCCCCAGAGCTTCCTGGTTCAGGGCAGACCTTCTGACTCTCCTGGAGCTGGGCCCCGGTCTCTTTAGACCTTTGCGAACGCGGGCGGATCGGGTGAGAGTCACTATGTGGGCACCTTTCTCTTATGTGTTTAGCTTGCTGGTCTGGCTGTTTTCCATGCCAACTGTGAGAAACCTCGGGTCTCTGTTTGTACCACCTGTTGTGGGCCAAGTTGTGTCATTTGTGGGATTGTTGGGGTTGGCATCGATCATGTACAAGCTGGTTGACCTGTTTGTACCCCCGGCGGTCATTTATATAGTAACATTTTTTCCACAATACAGTCTGCATATTGGTTCATCTTCCTGCTGGTGCTATCATTTTTGTTGGGCCTGGACTTTGGCAAAACAGTAGTCCAGTCACAGTTCTGGGGGCTGGCCAGCAGGATCAGTACTGCAGATTAGACACCCAGAGCCCCTTTCACTCCTAAGTCTCCTGTAGCTGTTTCTGTCTGAAGACAAAGCCTGCTGGCATGCATCCCCTCTTATCAGTATTGCTACTAGCTTTGAGAGGCTTGAGGAATACTTTGCTTATTTATTAATTAAAATACAGATATTGCAGCTATTGCTACAAGAAGAAATTAACTACTTTCTACCCCTTTTAGTTTCAATTAATCCAAAGGCCGGATGTCGACATGGATCATCAATCATAAAATTATCTATGTAAGAAACAACCTGGCACGTTAAATAGGTGGAAGAAAAAAGCTGCCATGAAATTCCAGTGAAAAAAGGATTTCCAGTGTCTTTAATAGACTACAATTCATTCCTTCTAGATAATTAAGAACTTGACTTCTAATGTCATCAGCAAAGGAGTAATAGCTTTCCCTTCAAGAAATTTCATGGCGGTGGTATACACCAGGTGTCCTTGCCAGTGAAATAATACCTCTTAAACTAAACTTGAGTTACAATTGGTGTTGCATCACTACTGAAAGAGCTATTAAAAGGTTTGTGTCATCCTGCTGCAAAATAAGCTCTTCTGTGGCCTCTAGTGTCATACAATAAACTGAATTTAGAAACAAATCCCTTTATCATTTGAAATTTATAGCAAATTGTAACAAAAGCAATTTTAGAAGAGGTAAGTGCTCTGAGAGAAGTAACTTTTCTAGATTTAGTAAGCCAAACCCGTACTGGAAGGGGAAGTGTACTGAGCCATCAACACAAGTACTTTCCAACCTCTCTGTATATATTGAATCCATAAACGTCAAGATTTCAGAAGAGTGGAATTTAGCTCTGCAGTGAATGATACTGCAAAAACATACCCAGCCAGCTCTGGGTGTTTTTGTTCTGTTCAACATCAATTTGATTTGCTTTGCTGTGGATTTTACTTTTGTAGGGGTTGTTGCTACTTCTGATTTGCTTCCAAGACCTTTCTAAGAGCTGGCCGTTCACATTAAATTTCTTTACGTGATCAAATGGTCATTGTGGCTTGAATGAAACACCATACCCAAGTAGAACAAATCCAACCATGTCAAAGCAATTTAATGGTTTGCAAAGTGATGTTTCTTTACCTGCCTTCTGGGGTTAACTGTCAGTGCTCTGTGTGAGTTATGTGCTCAGCACCCTCTCCATACTTTTTCAGTATCATAAAGCTACTGTCTGTGGAAATGTCACAGTACCTGGAATTTAACAGAGAGACAAATATATCTGCACCTGGAAGCCAATTTGCTCTTTGAAATCAATCCTGATACTGAGGCAGCCATTCTGCTGCTATTCAGAGTACAAGTGAAGGATCTCCTGACAGTGCAGGTCTTCTTACAGTGATCAAGAGACAATGGGGCCTGGGAGCCACCAATCACTTTGTCTCATGCAGACTACCTGGAGAAAGGTTTTAAATGTCAGAAGAGTGTTGACCTCTTCTAGTTCATTACTTGGTGGGAGTATGAGGAAATTTGCTCTTCATTAAGATACCACTTCTCTCACTCCTCCCCTTTTTGGTGCGTTTGCAGCCTAGAAAGTTAACTATGTCCTGGGCTGCATCAAAGGAAGCATGCCCAGCAGCTTGAGGGAGGTGATTCTACCCCTCTACTCTGCTCATGCAACACCCCACCTGGAGTATTGTGTCCAGATCTGGGGTCCTAAGCACAGGAAGGAAATGCACCTGTTAGAGTGGGTTCAGAGGAGGTCCACAAAGATGATCAGAAGGCTAGACTACCTCTCCTATGAAGAAAGACTAAGAGAGTTTGGGTTGTTCAGCCTGGAGAACGCTCTGGGGAGACCTTATTCTGGCCTTTCAGTATTTAAAGGCGGTCTACAAGAAAGCTGGGGACAGTCTTTTTATAAGGGCCAGTTGCAACAGGATATAGGGTAATGGTTTTAAAATAAGGAAGAATAGATTTAGCCTAGTTATAAGGAAGACATTTTTTACACTGAGGGTGGTGAAACGCTGGTACAGGTTGCCCAGAGAGGTGGTAGAAGCCTCATCCCTGGAAACATTCAAGGTCAGGTTGGACAAGACTCCGAGCAACCTGCTCCAGTTAAAGATGTCCCTGCTCACTGGGGGGGGTTGGACTGAATGACCTTTAAAGCTCCCTCCCAACCCAAACTATTCGATGATTTATTTTTTTGCCTCTCCATCACTAGTGCTCAGCCATGACTGCTAGCTTGGGCTAAAAGTGTCACCTAGCCTGGAGCTTTTTCCTGTATGAAGAGAAAGGGAAAATATGTGACTCAGGCTAATTCAGTAGAGAGCTCATCAGCTTTAAATCACTAGTATTACTAGTGGTCTGTGGGAATTTCAGAAAGGGGTGGTAGCAGAAAGGGAAGGTAATACAGGAAGGTCCTTTGTATTTCTGACACAGCGTGAATTTACTTTTCCATAAAAATGGGAAGCAACATTTTTGTGGCAAGCAAAGAAACAAATCTCTACTTAGATTTCACACTACAACATTTCTTGTTAACAACATGTTATATGAAGTTTTGATTGGTTGTCAGTCTAACTGTGAAACTCTAAAACTGAGTATAGAATTAGCTAGAAGAATGTATGCCACGGGACATGTTACCTGACAGTATTCATAACTAACAGAAGACTCCTGTCCAAATTCCTATATATTTAGAAACAGTTTTATACAGAGCTCTGAACAGAAACGCCTATGAACTTTGGGAGCGTTTTAATCTTCCCAATATTAACTGAGCTGAGTACACTCCTTTTGCAGTTTATATTGATCATCCCTCAGGGCTTTCTCACAATCAAATTCTAAATACTGCTGGCAGTATCTAGTATATGAACACTCTTAATTCCCTTTGAGATTGATTTAAGTGGAAATTAATTTAAAAATGACAACAGCTAACAAGCTGATAAAGGAACCCAGGTATTTTCACACTACCGTTACCCTTTTTTTTTTTTTTTTTCTCCATCCTATTCTTATAGGAACGTTGCCCATCTGCCAGATGTTAGCAAATCAGACCCTGAAGATTGGCTTCCTATTCCATGGAAAGTGCTGTCAAGCCTGGTAATAGTCTATGAGGGTGATGCCTGGCAAGCACTGAATTCCTGAAGGTGATTGTTCTGCTTAGGGGCCTGAGTCATACTCAGACACGTGAGTCACAGGGAGCTACCTCTATATCTGGCTCCAGTCAGAGCTTTGGTGGGGCTGAGAGGCACAGAAAGCTCCTTTCCTATCTCACTAGCAATCACTGCATACAACTTGGCAAGACCAGGTTTCCCCAGTTCTGGAGTTTTCTCATCATCATTAGGAAGTCTGAAAAATTTATGACACTTACCATAATAGGGATTTTAATTTCATGCTACTATTTCAGAATTGTGCATGATGAAAATGCTTTTACACAACCATAGAAGAGCATTAAACCACAGTACGTGCATACTCCTGCCAAAATTAATTGAGAGAAGAGAAGCATTTGAACATCTCACCTAATGAGCACAATTGCTTGAGAACAAAAAGCTGTAGGCAGCCAGGCTACAAAGTGAGGTTTTATCAGTGTGATATTTAAACACTTCAGATTATGAGAGAAGTAGGGCGTATGGACATCCTCCTGAATGCCATTTTCAGAGAACTGAGAAGACCCTGTGCCGGTACTGTGTTGTTGTTACCCTGTCTTTAGCTGGGAGATGTAATATCTGGCTTGGATTTTGTTAGTCTGAAGGATACTGCTTGCGTCTTTCCTTAGGAGGCTGTGGTTAGGCAAAAAGGGTTTTTTCAGGTGTTTGCCTTGTCCTGGATGCCCAGAGTGAGGTCTCTCTGGGAGAGCTTAAGGACGCTTCTGGGCTTCAAGCTGCCAGGCAGCACTGGGACTCAAAGCTGCACAGCTTTCTGTGTATCTTAGCACAACAAATTATGTGTTTTGGGGGAATGAACCCTAAAGAAAGCAGAAAGAGAAATTCAAGGGACAAAAGGAACTTGTGTCTGGAGCAGGGACCAGACAAGCCCTAAGAGAAATGACAAAGGGATTATTTTCCTGTAGTTCCAGGGATCAAGGAATGTTGCTAGACTGAGAGCAAGCCTGGAGAAAAGGAGCTGCACTTCTAGGAACTAGAGATAGAAGGAGATTTCTTTGTAAATGTTTTCATTTTCAGGTTTTACCAGGGACATGACAGGTGCTTGCACCTGGGCACTTAATGTTGCAACTACCATTTGGTAACTGTTTCCCATATGAACAACTGGCTTGCATCTTTGCACCCCATCCTCACTGCAAGGATTAAGCTTTTGGGAGACAGTGTCTTTGCCTCAGTTAACAAGTTGTGAGCAACATTGCTTTACTCTGAAGCACTCCTACGTCCCTTCGGTGAGGAGCTTGGCAGAAGTCAGTGAGTGAGGACTGTATAGCAGGAACCTCTGTTTCATATAGCAGCAGTTTGTTAGGGCATATTAAAGGCAGAAGTAATGTAATGTAAGGAATTGATTTTTGGTTTTCTCTATAACAGTGTAGCTATCAATACGTGTACTGTATTACTAACCCCAGAAAATGTTACTACTTCATCTAAAACACTTTATTGCCATGTCTGGAAATCTTGATCATAGAGCAGCACTGTGCAAAGCTGTTCCAGGAGAAGGCAGCTTGAATGAGAAGCCTGAGGCAGGAGATCAGACTCTTTTTGCTTCTGATATTCTTAGGGTTTTAGAGTTTTGGGGGACACTTGAAGCCATGGACTGCCTCAGGCTGTGTATGAAATATTTTAGGCTTGTCTGGAGATTTTGCTCAGCTGTGCCAACAGTGACAGCCACATAGACACATAGGTAGGAAGTCATAGATTTAAACCACTGCTTTAACCTAAGCATAATCACATTTCTACTGTAAAACTCTGCAGAATGTTTTATTTTTCTCTGCAGCAAAACTAGCAAAAAAAGCGCTGGTAGTGCATTACATCTGTGACATCGTAATACATAACACAATGTTTCATCAAAGAAAGAATTCTAGGAAACTTAGAATCCTAGAATGGCTTTGGATGGAAAAGACCTTTAAGATCAAGTCCAACCATTAACCTAGCACTGCCAGGTCACAACTAAACCGTTATTCCTAAGCACCACATCCACACATCTTTTAAATACCTCCAGGGATGGGGATGCCACCACTTCCCTGAGCAGCTTGTTCCAGTGCTTTACAACCCTTTCTGTGCAGAAATTTTTCCTACTACCCAACCTAAACTTCCTGTGGTGTAATGTGAGCCATTTCCTTTTGTCCTATCACTTGTTCCTTGGGAAAAGAGACCAGCACCCACCTCTCTACAGCCTCCTTTCAAGGAGTTGTAGAGAGTGATAAGGTCTCCCCTGAGATTCCTTTTCTCCAGACTAAATAGCCCAAGTTCCCTCAGCTGCTCCTCATAAGACATTCCCTAGATCCTTTACCAGCTTTGTTGCCATTCTCTGGACCTGCTTTAACACCTCAATAACTTTCTTGCAGTGAGGGCCCCAAAACTGAACACAGGACTCAAGTTGTGGCCTCATCAGTACTTAATACAAGAGTTCTGCAGGCCACACCATTTTTGACACTGGCCAGGATGTTTTTGGTCTTCTTGGCCACCAGGGCACACTGCTGGTTCAGATAGCTGTCCACCAGCACCCTCAGGTCTCTTTCTGCTAGGCATATTTCCAGCAACTTTCCCCCAATCCTGTAGTGTTGCCTGGGGTTGTTGTGACCCAAGTGCAGGATCCGGCACTTGGCCTTGTTGAAGTTCATATAATAGGCCTCAGCCACCAGGTTTAATTCCATTCACCACCATTCTTCGGACCTGGATGTCCAACCACTGTTGGGCAAGTGACAGGCTTGTAGCTCCTTGGATCCTTCAGACAGCCAGTGGCTCATCTTTTGGGATGTGGAGATAGCCTGCTGCCATGCCTTTAAGACTTCCTTCTTGAAGTATGTCCAGAACGTTCTGGACTCTTTTGTCCTTCAGGATTGCCTCCCAATGAACGTTGTCAGTCGCTTTCCTGAAAAAGCCAAAGTCTGCCCTCCGGAAGTCCAGTTCTGCTGATCCTCCTAATCCAAGAACTGAAAACTCTATCATTTCACGATCATTATGCTGAAGACAGCCTCCAGCCATTACATCCTCCACAAATCCTTCTCTGTTCACAAGGAGGCTCAAGGTCCAGGAGGACGCCTTCCCTAGCTGGCTCCAGCTGGCTCCCTCGCCAGCTATGTGAAGTTCTGGGGTTAAACCCGCAGCCCTGAATGAGGGTTGGCATATGGATGATGACCATAAGCAGACACGAAAGACCCTTCTGATTGGTTTTCACTCAGGTTCTGGTCAGCCTTGGGTGGGAACTGATTAGGAGGAGATCACCACCAGCTGCCCCTGTCTCCCACATTAACTTGGAGGTGGGGCAAGAAGCCACCTCTATAAGAGCTGACTGCTTGCATTTGGTTTAGGTGTTTTGTCTACATAGTGGATGAGCTGTGTGAAGATTCAGGTCCTTGAAAGGGCTCCTCAATTCTTTGTGGTAAGTGGAGCTCCTGGAGTGGCAGGGCAAGTTGATGAGCCTCTCTCTGAGGAACTACTACATAACTGGACTCCTTGTCTGTCTCCTTCCTTCTCCCACAGCATGGTTCCAGAGTTAGCTTGCTCCCTTCTTCACACAACATGCTGTGAGTGACTGTATTTACTTATTCCCCTCTCCAGTGTTTTGGCATGTGGGATTGTTGGTGTGTGATTTAAGAGTGGAGGGATGGCTTTGGCTGCTGGTTTGCCTGTTGATGATAATATCTCTCTATGTTGAGCAAGCAGTCAGCAGAAGACTGTGTCAGGAAGTTATCTTCCACGCAGTCCAGGAACCTCTGGGACTGTTCCCTCTCTGCTGTATTGTATTTCCAGCAGACATCTATGAATTTGAAATCCCCCACAAGAACAAGGAGTAGTGATCATGAAACCTCTCCCAGTTCCTTATAGAGTATTTCATCTGCCTCTTCATCTTGTTTGGGTGAATTATAACAGATTCCCACTATGACACCTGCCTTGTTGGCCTTCCCCTTTAATCTTACCCATAAAGACTTAACCCTATCACAAACATCATTACATTGTAGACACATGTAAAACTTATGTGTAAAAGACAAATATTTTTCTCTAGTGTGCTGTGTTCTCATAGTGTGAAGGACTTGGCTGATAGTCCAAATTCATTGGCAATATTGCTATTGAATTTGGCTTCTATTCATCAAGCAACTTGCATGCAGGGCAACTGGACAATCAAAGATCTAGTACCTGTATCTGTCTTCTTTTTTGCTCTACACAGGCAGTTTTTAAAAAGTACTCTCTACTTCTAGCTGGCATGATCCACAGCGTGTGGGAAATTGTACTCAAAATGTGAGACCTCAACAGAAGCCGAATTGTTGAAGTTTGTAAAAGTCTTGACAATTAGGAAAATGGCAAAAAGGAAGGCAAAAAAGAAGGAGAAGGAAAGGGAGAAGAGGTTTAATATTTCTTTGTTTTCTATCAGGTCTGAAAGCAAAAACTAATTGTGCTTTTGTCTTGAAACAAAACTCAGAAAGTTTTGCTGCGTTTCAGCTCACTCTAAAACAAAAATTAAGGCCACACTTTGAGATTTTTCAGCAAGTCTGGGCCCAGCCTTGAGAAAGCCCAAAGCAAGAGTATGTTTCTACTGGAAGCTGTATTACACATGATCTTGTAATGGTTCTACTCATTCTTGTTTCACTCTGATTTCCTCTTTGGAAACTTGTCCAAAACCAAAATGAACTGTGACAAGTTTTACACAGATATACTGAAGGAGAGCATCAGGACTTAAACAAAAAAAGTGTGTTTGATGTTCTGTGAGTAGATCCTGCCAAGTTTCATATAACACAGCTACAGACAAAATTACTAGAGCACCATGGGGGAGGTTGCCCTAGTGGTATTTCAGGGTAAACAGTCACATGATGATTCATGCAATAAAAAAGGTCAGATAGAGGGGAAAATTACAACTGATCACTCATTTTTCCAAACTCTGAAGAATTAATTATTCTATTAAACAGGAAATCATCTTGCACTTGAGTGAGGCTTGGAGGAACAGATGGCATTTCACTAGTTGGGTAGTTTTAATGTGGATTTTCAGCCACTGTTCTGATGCTTCTCTGCCTCCTCATGGTGTGCTGCCTCTTAAAGTGTTTGCATTTCTATATTACCTTTGTCATTACTGATATGTTTATGTTTGGGATAGTGAAGCAGATATTTAAATAAGGTTGCAGGCAAGCCATCTGTGTATGCTTGAAATGTTTTGCTGCCTTAAGTTTCCATGGTGTTTCAGAAGGGCTGCTGGAGTTTACTTCAGGAAAGCAGAAGAAAAAGAAATGTAATATAATTCTTGGGTACTAAATTTTCTCAATGGACAGACCACCCAAGTGGCAACAGTAGAGAAAGAAAGGATAGAAATGAACATAACAGTAGTTTTGATATTGGCTATCAGTCTGATTCTATTCCACTGTTCCCTCAGCCTGAGTCTCTGCCAGCTTCCCCTCTCTGCATGGCAAGTCATGCTCAGCCCTTGCTGGAGAACTCTGCCCGCTCAATACATAGCCCCGCTCAATACATAGCCCCAAAAGCACAGGCTTCTCTTCCAGTAGGGGCTCGCCTAAAAAAGAGGTAAACTATTAGTCACTAGAAGGCAAAACCTTGAGAGCACACTAAGATAAAGACATTAAGAAAAGCCTTTGCTTTAAGTCTGAAAGTCCATACTGATGTTGGGAAAACAAGGTGCTTGAATAGTTCAGACTGATGGCCCAGGACACTAGTACTTTTAAGGCTACTTACAACTTCTTATGTGAGATACTTTGAATTTTCAGATGCACAAGAGTTAAAGGCTCTTTGGAATGTGTGCACCTCAGAGAACACACAGGGATCACACTAATGGGCATACCAACAGCTACAGTACATGTGTGCATCTGTGGATGCATGGATAAACACAGGGAGAATTTTTTTCTCCATAGTCTTGTGTCTAGAGCTAATCTTAAGGCATGCTAAATCCCAATGACAGGTAGTCAGGGTGTTCAGAATTGGATAAATCTCAGGGAAGAGAAAAAATTTTCATTCTAAAGGCAGGTTGCTCATGAAGGTGTCTGTAGAGAACAGATGAATTTTCTTTGCTGATAACACTGACTAGTCAAGATAGGACTGCATAATCACTTCTTCCTTAATATCTTTTTTTTTTTTTAAAAAAAAAGGACTCATACATGAATCAATCTGTAGCCAGAGGCTGCTAACTTTATGTTTTCTTACCACAGGGACAGCTCTGCAAAAGTATCACACACTTCAGTATCAGTGGTGATGCTGTCTTTCACACAGGAGAATAAGAGGGAAATCTTTGTTCATTTGGATTTTTAATACAAAGATCTGAACTTTGGTGATGGCATAATGAGAGATTTGCACTGGTTTATTTTATTCACCGCCTTTCTTCCCTCTCTGTGAATATGTGCAGAAGCCCAGAAGAGCAGTGTTGACATACTGAGGGTGCACAAAGATTATGATCCGCCTAGATTTTAATGAGACTGATGGCCTGATGGCAGACTTAGCTGAACTGGGAAATAACATTGTTTTTTCTACTTATTTCACTTGAAAGCCTCTCTCCTTCTTGCCCTTGAAACACTTTTGGTGAGTGCTGCTCAGTGCTCACGTTGTTCTGAAGGTATGCAGTTGTATTGCTTGTGGAAACATTCAGGATGCTGTCAGGATATGGCCTTACAGCAGTGCCAGTCTGGGCAACAGCAGTTGTCTTTACTCAGATGGGTCAAACTCTGGATCAGAACCAGTTGTAATGATCTCTGTAGGCCTGTGTACAGCTACACATGCAAAAGCTATCTCCAGGGAAATGCTATGAAGATGTGTGTGTTTATATGTTCAAGAAAGCTAATGCCTTTGTTTATGCTTTTTTTCTGGATAAAAAAAAAAAAAAATTCTTTGCCTGCATATTTTATTTCCAATAGAACATAATACAGTAAATTTCCGTATGTATGTAGTTTTTTTCAATTATGATGCAGCTCTTAAGAAATCACAGTACCACTCTAGCAATATAGCACAAGTAATATCAACTGGAATTTGCTGAAAAATAAAACCGTTCCTGACTCAGCACTGAACAAATATTCTTTAGTGTCTGCTCAACCTTTCAGATTTGCTGATTGATGGTTATTTTTTATGTAGGAAATCTATGATCTTCACATAAGGTCATTATTGAATGTGTCTTATTGGTAGCAGGTAAAAAAAATATTGTAAGGGATACTACTTTTGCCTATGGAAAAAGCTACTGTATTCAGAAACAAACAGGCTGCCTTTAGTTTAACTTAGTCATTGCTGATATATTCCATATGAGACATGCAGGTAACGTTTTCTGAAAGCACTTAGGAAAGTTGTGAGTCAAATTCTGTTGGTACACAGGGAAGTTGGGTGGCTTATTTCTGGGCGCTTATGAAAAGCACCTATGGGTATCAGAAAACTGGTTTATGTTTACAAAACTCTACTCTTTGCAGAAACAATGTGAGCATAGTAATGGAGCTTAGATAGAACTAAAAATCAGTATTTATTCTCTTAAAGCCTTTGCTTTCTGAAAGGCACAAAAATTAATGCTTGGAATAAGGAAAATATAAGGTCATGAAATCCTTCATCCAGTAGAATTACCAAGTGATACCACTCATTTTCTTTACTTTGGTCTTTACGTTGTGCTTTCTTTCGATATGAGCAAAGTGATACATGATTTCTAGCTCATAATTAAGAACCCGATTTAAACTTAGAGGTACACAATTTTGTGTATGAATTTACATACAGGTTCTTGTATTAATGGTGGAAACTTATACAGGGTTGCTCCAAGGTCAGCTAGGTGAGGTCAGCTCTCAGATCTGCTGTGAACAGAACAAGGATCTCCCGCAGAAGATGGCAGGTAACTGTGTTTTGTATACCCATGCAGAGGTGTATGTAGGATTGGTTAAAATGAGGGATAATAAAAAGAAATGTGACTGGTGTTTTGAACAGTATTGTGCACTGAAATAATGCAGTGATGTCTTTCCAAAAATTACTTGTAGCTACTTTTCCATTCTCCTTAGACTTCACAGAAGCACAGGCATTAGATTTCAAGCGGGGATTTCTATTTTTAGAAAGGCAGTAAGTTTCATTAACAGTTTCTTCAGGCAACCTATAATTCTGTATGAGCTGAATGGAACTGAAAGAATGAAATCATCTCATTCATTAGTTTCTTTAGATGTGCATCATTTAAAGTGGCACTAGTTTGCTGGGCTTTATTTAGCTTGACTGTAGCTTGCACTCAGTCTAGTTCTAATAGGAAGACAATAACTAATGTCATGTTTCAAAGTAAAAGTAGCATTCATCTATTGCATTTTTAGCAGACACGTCTTGCTAAATTGTACAGCTAAATAATTGTAAGTCAGACCTCAAAGAATCAAGAGATTGACGTAAATCATAAATTGGAAAAAGAGTGTGACTGTCAGTGTCAAAGAAATCTGGTTTACATGCAGGCCACACACTTCAAACCCTTTCACTGTAGCTATGCGAGTTTCACAATCCCTTTGAAAATGGTACCATTAATATGAAAATCCCCAATGTTCACTTAACATCAGGAACATAAAATACTTGCTAAGTCTCCAGGGTGTGAAATTTAAAATAAATAAATAAAAAACTCACTCTGCATCTAATAATGATGTGTGTGTTTATTATATGCATATTTATCCCTTAGATTCAGTAAAGGCAGCTTTCTGAAAGTTAGTGAAATTGATGTCTTCAGTAGGAAATTTTGTGGTATGCTGTGGCAATTTTGTATTGACTGCTGGCAGTAGTTATTGGAGTTTCCACTTATTCTAGTATTAAAATATTTAATAAACAGGAATTTATTTTTTATGTGCTTCCCTAATTTGAGTGGTGTCACATTACCCTTTCTGCAAGACCAATTAAAGGTGACATACCATTATTAGTTCTTATACGTCTTTACTCAGAAGACTTCTTACTGGCATAGCGAAGGTATTTTTTAATCACTATGATTATATCTGCCTCACACTTTCCTATAAAAATATAATAATCACTTCAAGTTGGGAGCTTCAGTTTCATGTCATTGTAATAAAACTATCTTCTGACTGCTGGCTTTAGATGGCAAGCCAAGTTACACTTCAATTTAGAAGCTAAATATATTGTCCAGTTATCAGCCTGGAAATCTCAGAGTTCATCTCTGTCAGTATGTTTGTTTCACCCTGAGGAAGTTAGTGCAGTCTTCTGCTTTTTCGTTTCACATGTATAGAAAGCAACTCTTATACTTCTACATCATGGTGCACAAATACATCCCAAGTTACAATCCTTGCTCATAATAACAGACCTGGTTTACCTGGTGGTGGTAATAAGGTCTGAATGATTCTGCCCCCATCCAACTGACCATAGTTTTTTCTCACTATTCTCACTTTGAACACAGTAGGAAAAAAAAAATGGTAATTTATGTAAATGCAGTAGCTCTTACAACTAGTAAAGAGAGATATTTCTTGCTTAATATATATTTTTGTATTAAATATTTGAAACAATTTTTATCTTACGTAAGCTCTTACAGTTCATACTTATGAATATTCAACAGAATGAATGAAACAAGGGATTGTCAAAAACCACTAAGTGACTCACTAAAATGTATGTACTTTAACTTTAAAAAAAATTGTTAGGAATATAAATTGAAAGTCATGAAACATTAGAATGTGTTTCATGAGAAGAGCTGTAGTGGGTCAGGCAGATTTTGCCTCTGATAATGGCAATGTTATGCATCTGGGAGGGATATATACCAATACATCTTTTTTAGTTATAAATATTTTTGAGAATTTACTGACTGATATTTTCACATGTAGAGTTGACTAAGTATTCATTAATCCCAAGTGGATTTTTTCATTCTGAATAATTAAATGTACCAAATTACCAAATGCCAATTATATAACCTTTAGAATATCATGAAGGTATTTAAATGTATTCATTAATTGATCTTCATAAGGTACAGGAGAATAGATGTTATTTTGAAAATAGAAGAGAAAGTGAAGAAAAGTGACTCATGCCTTGTCATGTGGTGATTCTGCTGTATTGATACAGGAGAGTACGCTGTTAGTAGAACACTCTTGGAATTGATCTGGCAATTAGAAGCAAAATAGTCAGACCTTATCAAGGATCTTTGTGTTTCTATGTGGTCCCGGGTCAATGTAGCTGATGCACTTACTAGTGTGAATTAACTGTGCTTCTTCCTACACAGTCGTCTCAGGTCTGTGAAAATTATTTGCATTTAGTTTTTTGGAGTTTTTTTGGGATCTGAACAGTAGTTAGAGCTGTACCTCATGACTGTGAAAGTACAGGCATCACTTTTCCAGTCTATACCTGGGAGAAGCTCTGAGGGTGTTTCAGAAGTATTTTTTTTTTTTCTTGCAGACATGGCCATCTAACATTCCTAGTCCCTGCATTTCCTTTTCTTGTTCAGTGAAATCTGACTTGTATTGTTGCATCTGTTGCAAATTCTGTAGGGATCACAAATGTCCATCCCTGTAGATGTAGGAATTCTAGATTCCAAGGAACTCTACAGGCTAGTGATAGTGAATAAAAGACTTTTCTTTCATGTGACACCCTGATGCAAAGAGGTCCTAAGCTAACTGGAGCATTCTGACACAATTTGGCTGCCCTGAATAGTACTGCTGGGTATCCTGGTTTGGGTTAGAACAGAACTAATTCTTTCCAGTGACTTTACTTTTCAGCTCAGTCTCTTATAACGGCACTTTCTGAAGCTAACAGCATATCTCTGCAGACAATGTCTGCTTCTAGCAGTGGTAATGCTCCATGTTTAGAGTTACCACCAAGGACTGTGACAAGGTCACTGCTAAACCCTATGTGCCACGTTGGAGATGCAGAGAGGAAAAGGCCGCACATGTGGAGAGGACCGGACAGGGCGGGTGACCCTAAGCTGACCAGCAAGGGATTCCATTCCCTATACATCATATTCAATATAAAGCTGAGGGATCACAAGAGTCAAGCTCTCTTCTTCAGTGGATGGCATTCAAGGAAGACTGTCTGTTCTGTCTTCGATCCCCATCCATGTGTTCCTGAATTCAGTTCCAGAATCCAGCTCCCATCTGCTGCTGAGTCCAGTCTGGGATTTCCCCTGATGCCCTACAGCATCAGCGATGACAGTGACAATTGCCATTTGGGGGAACTTGGTTCAATATTTGGTTTGTGTATGTTTATATATGTCATTTTATTATCATTATTTTCATTAAAGCTGTTTATCTTTTTCTTTTCTAATCCATTAGGCTCTTTCTTTCTCTTGCTCTGTGGGAAGGGAGAGAGTTTAACAGAGAGCATCTATTATAGGTCTTGTGGATGGTCCTCACCCTAAATCTTGATGCTGGGTAATGCGAGTACCATTCCCTTTTTATTATCTCAAAATCAGTGTCCTGCAAACCAGTTTATAGCAAATATGAAGTATGTAGTTGCAAAAAATGAAATGCAGTCAGCTGCCAGGAGTGCATGGGATATGGCGGCACTTCTTTGCTCCATTCAGCTGGTGGGTCTGATTCCTGAGGCAGGGAAAGGATGGCCTGCTGCATGTTCTAAAGGCATGTGCTGTATGTCCAGGCAGGCTGGGCAGCCCTGCTCTGCCCATCTCCAGAAAGAGCAAAGGGCTGTTCTTTGAGAGGTGCCCAGCCAGCCAGCAACACTATTAAATGCTGTCCTTTTCACGATTTGAACAGAGGACTAGGGACTGAACATCCCTAATTGTATTAAAAGCATAACAAAAAGAAACTTCTGCTCTCTGTGTTCTTATACCGGAGACTATGGCTTTGATGCAGATGATACTACACCCCTTTCCAGTAATGAGTAATAGAAAAGATTAAATGTTTTCATGGGGTCAACTTTCTCCCCCATCCACCTCAGCTGTATAATAATTATATTATTTCTTTAGAAAGGATGTATTTGACAACCAATTTCTAAAGCGAGTATTTCTAAATATAGCTTATAAAATAAGTGAATAAGGTATGCCAAGGAAGGATCATTCTGTAGATACTGTTTCTTACCTTTCTTCATAATGTACCTGTACTGACTCCCTGCCTATAGCAGGGGAGTTGGAACTAGATGATCTTTAAGTTCCCTTCCTATCCAAACCATTCCATGATTCTGATTCCTGACAGAGACAAGATGTTGCATTAGGCAGCCAGCTGTATCCATTAAGAGTATTTTTTTTAAACAAAGCATATGGAATAGTTAAGTGATTACCCATTATGAATTTTCCATGGTTAAGAGAGATGCATGCATTCAGCCTAAGCACTGTTTTCTTTTTATACCTATTAAAACTGCATTATTCTTTTGAATAAAATCTGAGTGGGAAAACTATGTTGGCCTGGATTATGTTGTTTTCTGCAGAATAAAACACAAGTCAAATTATGTTAGTACATAATAGTCTAAAGGTTTTGAACAAATGTGGAACATTATTCTTCCTAATTTTAAAAAATGCATGAAGCTCTTTGTTTCTGTAATGAAACTGCCACCAGGGCACACACAGTAGAGGTACAGAATCAGAATTCATATTCAAAAAGCAGTAGCAGCCTGCATGCTATTAAGATAAGGAAACTATGCTTCCAGCTGAGTGACTGTACTTCCTTGTGATCCATTAGGCAACCAGAACTTACAGCTC
Source organism: Merops nubicus (assembly GCF_000691845.1). Lineage (NCBI taxonomy): Eukaryota > Metazoa > Chordata > Aves > Coraciiformes > Meropidae > Merops > Merops nubicus. Next base: position 6,613 of record NW_008607734.1, on the reverse strand, counting down.
ATTCTAACCTACACGTAATTCCATTAAAAAACCCCAAACATGATGTCAAAACAGGGGAGTCACAGACAGCCTTAGGCCAGCACAAACCTGAATGGAACTGACAGTAAGAGAATATTGCTTTAGACCTCAAGGATGTTTAATTGAAGTAAAAAGTCTTTTTGAGAACATTTGGGGTGACAGTTTGATTCATTAGTTATGCCGTGCAAGCGCTATGCTGTGCTGCATGAGAAATGCTATCAAGCTTTCAGAACCACAAACTGGTCTGAGCTAAAAAGTGCAGCTGGGAATAAGTGCTGGAGACCCAGGAAGAAATGCTGGATTTGAAACTATACGTCAGGTACCAGTAAAGTAGACAGATCTTTCTGGAAAAGCAATGCAGGAAATGAGTAATTTCATATAATGACACCAGTTATCCAATGTAGCCAACTGGTATTAACCTATGCTCTTTACTTTTTTCTAACAGAATTTTACTCAGAATCACAGAAAATAAAATGAGAATCAGAAAGTCTGTCTCATTTTTCCTGCCTGGCTTGAGGCAATCCCGACTGTATCTAAACTATTCCTGACAGATCTCTGGTCAGTTCTTAAGACCTGCAGAGGATGATGTTGCACATTGTCCCCAAGCAACATACTCTGGTACTTACCTGTGTTTCTCATTAGAGGCTTTTCCACCTACGTGTTACACAACTTCATTACTGCAGTTCTAGTCCATACTACTTGTCTCATTGACAGTAGACATTAAAAGAGTTTATTCCTTCCTTTTTTTTTTTTTTTCAGATGCTTTTTTAGTTATTCATCGTATTTCCCCACAATTTTCTTTTCTCTTCACAAACCAAATCACATTTTCATGTTTCCACATTTGCTGTCTCTCTAATAATCCCTATGGGCTCTTTTTGATATGTAATACTGACAGCTGGAAACAGTAGTCCTGGAGAGGCCATGTCTGTGCTGAGTAGAGCAGAATTATCACTTCCTGTGGTTCACTTTAAACAATTCTGGTTTTATCTTTCAGTATTTCAGTCTTTCAGTAACGCTATTTAATTGATTAGTTTATACACAATCATTACCCAAATTCTTATGTGCACTGATGCTATGTGCTGTTGATTGCTGTGTGTGGCTGATTTTTAGTTGCCACTGTTTCCTGTCTAGGACTGGTATTTCTTCTTTTTTAATTGTTTTTTTTTTTTTTTTTTCTGAGAGTTTCTCCTATTCATCAAGATATTTCATTCCTCTCTTTCTCTTATAGTAAGTTTACAGTCACTCACTGCATCTAACACATTTCATGAATCGTCTTTTGTTCAGGTCCTAATGAAAATATTTAAGATTATGGAACCCACAAGATCCTCCCTTTAACTGAGTTCTTAATTCACCCTTTAACTTTTGAGCTCTTGAATTTATTTTTTTTTTCCTATTGCCTATCTGTTTTGTGGCAAGTTAATCATGAGTATGTTTTTGGAGGAAGTCAAGTGAATATCCTGTTGGACATAGTCACAAGTAGTATTCACCTAGCTACTGGATTTGTTGTCACGTCATACAAATTGAATTGGTTCAACAAGTTTTCTTTTTGACAAACCCATACTAACTATTACCTATCATTTTGGTATCTTCTTGATGATAAGTAGACTTTTTCATTTTTTTTTCTCTAATATTTCTTTTAGAATTGCATGACATTGTTTTCAGTAGCTTATAGGCCTATCTTATTGTTTGGTCTCTTTTTTTCTCTAGGAATGAAAGACTGCGTGATGTTATGATTATTGTCTCCCATACTGCCAGTTTTCAAAAATTGTTCAGAGCTGGAGATGCTGCTACTCTTCAGGTGCTGTCTTGACTTCCTGGGTTTAAAGATATTTAGCCCTGTCCCACATGTCTTTTTTTTCAGTTGATCAGGAGTTAGAAACCTGTCACTAACACTAAAGCATATCTACCAGATGGTTGTGCTAACACTTTTTGTTCTTTTCTAAAGGCTGCTTCTACCTGACATTGCTATTTTATAAGCCAGCAATAGGCCATACCTGACAACAATGCTCTAGAGTGTTTTTTTTTCCTTCTATCATTGTGCAGGGGTCTAATGAGTCTAATTATTATTACAGTTTGGACTCAGGGAAAATGAATATGTCCTTCTATCTCATTTTTTTTTGTTCTTTAATGGATGACATTGTTCTTCATCAGCATTCATGTTATAAAAATGGTCAACTGAGGGATGGCTTTGGTGCAGCAATAATGTTGATTACACATACACATTTTTGTTCTTCTTGTCATCTTTCAGTGTAGGTGCACCTAAAATGTTCAGTAGGTTGATTGATGTATTTGCTCCCTTTACCTTACTTCATCAGCTTTTGATGGTTTTATCAAAAATTTCCAAAATATCTAAATTACCTCCAAATTCAACATGAACTGCCATCAGTGCTCATTCTAGCTCTCCTCATGCAGTCAGAAAATCCAGGCCTGAGATCTTTTCATCTCCCTTTTGTGTGAGAAAAACTTAATTCCTACTAACAGTTTCCTCCTTGGGACACTGGTATATGATGAAGGAAAAAAAAAAACCCAAACCTTCCCAAGCAGCCACTACCTCTGCAGCTCTGCTATGACTTTGTCCCTCTTCTGCTGGGCTAGAGGAATGAAAGTTCATTGTCACACCCAGATCCTTGACTCTGTTTCCCTCACACTCAGCACCTGTTGTCACTCCTGCTCAGGTGTCATCCATGCGACAATGTGGAGGTCAGAGTGAGCCTTGGTAATTCTTTGTACTGTCATGAGTATGAGCTCCTGTTAGCTCCTGCACTTAGATGCATCCATCCATTGAAAGTGAGACTAGCCAACCATTACCATTATTTTATTTCCACTTTGCACATTTTCTCCTTGTCCATCATTGTATGTAATCCTTTTTTGGTGGTGTGCTGTGGATGCTGGATGGAAAGCAAATGACCTGTAGAACAGCAGGTTCATTTTCCTGATACTGTTGCATCTTTTTCTACCTAACCAGTTCCTCCTCCACTAAGATCTGTGTGTGCATTGTGTTGTGCTCCTGGTGTACCTTAAAACTCATTTACCTAATTCAATCATCCAAGCTCTCCCACTTGATCAGTCTGACAGGAGACACTTCTCACACCAGGTGATCTTCCTGATATTTTTTCTTAGCATGAAAGTAGAAGAGATATTGTGTGGAAACCTGGACAAGGATACAATCTGAAGATTTCCACTCTATCAGAAGGCATTTTGACAATGCAGCAGTACCTAGCCAATTAGCTTCTTTCTCCTGGAGTCTTTGCGAATTTGAATGACTGCTTCAAATGCTACTGTTGTAAGATCAGTACCTGGAAGAATTTAAATGTGTGTTCTAGAAAGTACTAAAAGGGAATTGAAGATAGCCTAGATTAGCATTCTGATGGAAATTTGTAGCATCACAAGCCACACTGTAACATGTTATGGGCCAAGACTGCACAGGACATGGGGCTGGGGGCGGGGAGCACAGAATCTTCTCAGGAAACTTGGAAACCAGATCCATTTATGTGGTTAAATTATATTTTTAGGCTGAATAGTGTAGGAAACACTGATCCAGAAAACAGTTCAAATGACAAAGCACAGGAATTAATTTCTGGAAATATGTAATATTCAAATAGTGAGAAAAACAAATGTTTAACAATTGCAAGAGATAGCCATTAGCCATGACAGACTATCAGCTAGAAAACTAATCTTCCTTATCTGTTACAACTTCATGGCTTAAGAAAGAACATCTCTTTACAGAGAATATAATTACTCTGTTTTGTTTTCAGATTGTGAAAAGCCTTATTGTGTTAATTTGTATTAAAATTCCCCCAAAGAGAACGACTATAAAAACATACAATTTATTTTAATGTAATTTTCTAAAGGGTGCTTTAGTCTATAAATTTATGGGACATACCTTTAGGACTTCTCCATAATTTTAAATTATACAAACAATACCATTTCATACTGGAGGGCTGATAAATATTTCTTTATTACAAAAGTAGAGATGACCGCATTAAAGTAAGCAAAGTAAATTTCATTTTTGAAAATAAAACAATGTAAACTAAATGTAACAGAACATGTAGTCTGGGCATATTTGGCACCTCATTGGAAAGTAAGAGCATAATATACACAACGGGTCTGGTTACAATTCTTTATGTAATAACTGATTTCATACAGAATACAGCCAAGTGAAATGCATAGTAGAATTAAGAAGAGTTAGTTGTAACTGATAACAAATACTATATAAAAAATTCACTGGTATTACAGCATGCAGAACATATGCTTCATTATTGCAAATGGAGGTCACTGCAGTAATAATTTCAAACAAGCTAACATCCATAAAAATCTCTGGGATCTGTCATTTGTTCATTGATGTCAAGGTCAGAGATAAGGGCTATGCTCGGCAGACATACATCAAAAGCACAAATTAGTGCAGCCACTTATTGTAGTGGTTTCTGAATAACTGCTACCATCACTGGGATGTAGGTCAAAACAATTATCATTCTGAGGTCCTTACCTCTTATGTTGCTAAGTATGTCTTAGATATCAAAAAGCCAGACTCAAAAGCGCACTTTGAACTTAGAAGACAAACAAGAAAGAGTATGAGTCAGTGAATTAGTGGTTAGAGCTCTCAGATGGCAAGGTTGAGTCTCGTACACAGGTCACACTCCCATAGTTATTACTATTCCTTTTTTTCTCATCCACTGCTTATGTGAAATGCATCCCATGGGCATCAGAGCTCCTTTCTTCCTGCTCCCTCTCCCTGGTATTATTGCCACCCACTTTTAACTGAAAGCTCTTCAGGAAAGGATTTGCAGTTCATAGAATCATAGAAAGATTTAGGCTGGAAGGGACCTTTAAGGTCATCTAGTTCCAACACACCTGCCATAGGTAGGGACACTTTTCAATAGACCAGGTTGCTCAATGTCTCACACAGCTTGGCCTTGAACACTTCCACGGGTGAGACAGAGATGTCTGAGTGTGGCAACTTATTGAGGCTTGCCACAGGCCACTAAGCATTCTCACCCCTCTTCATCCAGGGACCTCAACCACTTGGATGAAATACGTACACCTTCTTCTTATAAAAAGCCTACATGCTTCCACTCCAGGAGAGAAAAGTAGCTAGGAGTTAGACATTACAAAAAAGTTCCTGTACCCTGAGTTTAAAAGGGAGGAATATATATCAGTACAGAAGCTGTCCAGGCACTGCAGGTATTTGAAAAGAATCGATTTGGTTTAAGTTCTAAAGGTAACCTCTCAACTTTACAAGTAATGTTAATCAAGAAACCATTAAGGGAAGGGCTGAACTGTTATTAAGAATCACTGAAGGATAAGCCATTGAATTTGGTTTATGGAAATCAATAAAAAGACACATAACTAACTGCAAGGCTTTGACACAAGCCATTACAATGGCTACAAGCTGTGGCAAATATTTTGTGTCTTTCTAAAATGTAGAGGCAGAGCAAGGACTTTTCTCAGGTATCACAAAGAAAAATAAAGGAAGCAAACAGTAGTATACAGTTGAATTTGGAGTTTGGGTCCAAAACTGATCCTGAAAATACTGGGTGGTTGTGTTTTTTTTTTTTGTTTTTTGTTTTGTTTTTTTTTTTTTTTTTTTTTTTTTTTTTTTTTTTTTTTTTTTTTTTTTTTTTGTTTTTTTTTTTCTTCTTTTTTTTTTGTCTGCTACTGGGTAGTTAAGGAAGATAGATGTTTTGGGTACTTAAGGAAGATAGATGTTTTGACTTTAATGTTCAAACCAAACTGCCAAACTGTTTAACCAGCCACCATAAGGTCTGTTTCTGGTCACTTGTGGGAAATCACTGTCCGTCTGTACTAGGCACTGGTGAGATCACATTTCCAGTACTGTGTTCAGTTTTGGGTCCCTCACTACAAGAAAGACATTGAGCTGCTAAAGTGTGTCCAAAGAAGGGCAATGAAGCTGGTGAAGGGTATAAACAACAAACCTTAATGAGGAGTGGCTGAGGGGTCTGGAGAAAAGGAGGTTTAAGAGAGACCTTATTGCTCTCTACAAACACCTGGAAGGAGGTTTTTTTTGTTTGAGCTAGAACAGAACTAATTATATTCAGTGATTTCACTTTTCTGCTAGGTCTCTTCTAATTAACTGCACTTTCTGAAGTGAACAGCAGATTTGCACAGACAGTGACTGCTTCTAGTAGTGATAAGACCTGATGTTTAGAGCTACTACCAAGGACTGGTATACAAAAAGGCTCTTGCTTATACTTGCTCCTGTGAAGATCAAGGTCACTGCTAAACCTTGTGTACCATGCTGGGGTGCAGAAAGCAAAAGGCTGCACCTGCAGGGAAGAGGGGACAGGTGACCCTAAACTGACCAACGAGGGATTCCATCCCATATACATCATATTCAGTATAAGGCTGAGGGATCACAAGTGTGAAACCCTCTTCTTCAATGGCTGGCATTTGAGGAGGTCTTCAATGGGTGGCATTTGAGGAGGATTTTCTCTGTTCTGCCTTTGTTCCTGATTTGTGCATTTCTGATTCCAATACCAGAATCCAGCTCCTGAATCCGGTTCCTGTCTGCCACCAAGTCCAGTCTGGGACTTCCCCAATGCCTGCCCCCTACATCAGTGGTGATGGTGATGTAATT